>NC_044506.1:10519450-10714450 GCF_902362185.1 Chanos chanos | reverse complement strand
CCAAACCTTGAGACCATTCTCTGCATCTCCTTCAAATTATTTTATTTATTTTATTTTTTTTTAGCTTACAAAAGTATTCAAGCTTTTCACGGCTGCCTTTAACTCAACTTTTCAGGTGTGATAAGAGAAGAGGGAACGTCACTGTTTTTTTAGATCTGTCTACAGCCTCTAGGTGCGCCGCGTCTGTGGCTTGAATGCAAATCTGAGACAAGAAAAACATAAACATCTAGGGATAAGAGATGGTGTGAGACACGGAGAGAGAACAAGAGCGAGAGAAAGAATGAGATACAGAGAAAGAATGAGAGAGATTCCAATCAATTTGAACAATGGGAAAATATATATATATATATATATATATATTTTTTTTTTTTTTAGGGGGGGGAAAGGATGAGAAATGATTGCAACTCTAGCTAGAACTTGTGGGATCAAAGCAAATCTCTACCTTTATGTTATTGAAATAGCTTAGGGCAATGTCTGGTCCATGTGAAAATAAGCTTTGTTTTTTAAGAGTTGAAGTAGGCCTATTTCAAGGCACTCTTTTGTTTAACTTTCTCATGAACTCTGTAGTCTTTCTGTCAACACAGGGGGGGAAAAACTGGAACAGGTAACAGGAAAGAATAGTCCTGTTGAGTTTAAAAAGTTTCCTCAAGCAAGCCAGACGTGTTGATTCATTAAGAGCTTTGGAACAAAAAATTGCATTATTAACCAGAACAATGTGAGTCTCTTATCATCTCTTAGAGAAAAAAAACAAGCGTCCATACCGAAACATTCTCAATTCAAGATGCATCAACAATTTCTTCAATGAAATTAAACAGTGATTATCTTTCATCATCTTTTTAAACACCACATTTTTAGTCTTCTGGGGAATATATCCAAACTTCTCTTTCTTGCTAAAAAAAAAATCACGCCGTTGGTTAGGAGCCGCGTAATGATTTACTTTGATGTCAAATCTTGGTGACGGCTTTTTAAAGGCCTGAGGCTAAAAGTGTGTTAGGGGGCACCCCCGCCCATCTGAGCATGCACACGCCGCACTGACCCTAACAGGTCAGGAACCCCCCGTGGTGCCCATGTGCCCAAAGTTCAAAGGTTAAAATGATGAGTGTAGGGTTAGCGTGCACAGGAGGGTGACTAGTGCTGCAGAGGACCTAACCTCAGTTTGAAATGACCCCTCTGCCATTCTTGGTCTGCAGGGTGCTAGTTAGATTTTAACAACTGTGAGTGTGTTAGGTCATATGGCGTTGAGTCTGAAGACTGAAGTGAGAGGGTTCTAACTGTTAATTCTTTCCTGTTCGTGTCACTAAACTGTGACAGATGAGCTTCACTGAAGAGACAGTATTAATTTATACATCGGTTTAGGTTTTTATATTTAGAAGAAAAGGAAAGTTGGCTTCTTCTTCTTCGTTTTTTTTTTTTTTCATTTTTCCATATAATACACATGTAACTATGTCTTTGTGCTATACAACAAAATCTAAACTGTGTGCAACAAATGATCATACTAACATTTAAATTGTTTAACTATTCAATCAAAGTATGTTCGATGAATCTTAATTATGGTGTCTTAACCAAACCAATCTGATTCAAATGTCTATTCTGGTAAGAGATGTGTAAATGCACAGTTTGATCAGAGTTTCTAATTCCTTCGCATTGGATCAGGAGGAAATGGTTTAAACACTAAACACTGGATCATGAGGAAATGGTTTAACTGTCCAACTCAATGCCTATAATCCCTCTTATAATCCCGCTTAATCCTTCCTAATCATGTTATGGTCTTCCAATACCCTTAAAGATTTCAATAGTGCTGTGTTTCTCTCTCTCTCTCTCTCTCGCTCTCTCTCTCTCTCTCTCTCTCTCAGGGACATACACACACACACACACACACACACACACACAAGCACACACACAAAGCACTCAGTTTGAATGTGTGTGCATTTAAAATGGGACCTATTTGCTTAAGATTTCCTTGTAAGCTCATTCATAGTCCCACTAATACCGGCACTTTTAACATTTAACATGATGTCTGCTCAGAGGGAAATGTCAAGAATCACATCAGAAATAAAATGATTGTAAGCTCTACATAATTAACCAACATAAAATTCTATATTACAGTTCCTTTGGAACAAAGCAGTCTATAGAACTGGGTCAAAATTGTTTCATGCAAGTTTATGGTGCCATTCATTATGTCTGCTTTTCAGGACCCAGTGTAGTGGCCTGCTTTATGCTGTGGCTCATTCACTAACAGCTTTAATTGCTTTTACGTAAAACCATCCAAAAAAACCAAAAAAATGCTGATTCATTCTTGACTCTCCTCTCAGAAACCTGCATGCGTCAATACATTGACTCATCCTCAAACTAAATGTCCTTCACTTCCTCTGAATATAACTTGAAACATACAGTTTGCCTGACAGATACATTTTATTTGAATCCTTGTAATCTCCGTTTCCAGTGGAAAACATGTCATATGGTTACATTAAAAGATACCGAATAAAGGTGGGCTTGAGGATTCATGTGAACTGTGGCCAACAACAAGGCCAAGGACAAGCAAACAGTACAGATTTATGTCAGGAAGTCATAACAATGTGTGTGTGTGTGTGTGTGCATGTGTGTGTGCACGCGTGTATATGTATGTAAACACATTCCCTCTAAACCACAATCCCACAGCACTCAGCCTAAAGTGTCTGCTAACGTTCCACTCCTTGGCGTTGGAAAGCTCCATTTGGAGAAGGCCACCCACGCTGAACGAATCCTCCACGGATCATTTTCCACAGGCTAACAGCACCCTCAAAACGCGCTCTTTCACCGACGTACACTCACGTCAGGCTAAAGTCAGTAAAGCACCAGCAAGTTCAACTTAAACACACACACAACTCATGTGCAGGTGTGTAAACAGAGTAAGTCTCTTGCTTTAACTGCACTCATGTAAAGGACAGACAGAAAGACAGTATTCATTACCTCACCTACAACATTTCTCCTCTTCCCATCAGACCACACTGCATATATGCTTACAGTTTTGCAAGGCCAAACTATGACTCCCTCCTGTCTTTCAATCCCTGATCAAACTCTGTCTTTTTTTTTTTTTTTTTTTTACTGTGTTTCATATTTGAGTACAGAGAGCAGCCTATATTAGCCTGTAAACACATGCTGTAAACACTCTACGCGGTAAGCAGCTAAGTGCTTACAGGGTGTGTTATTGTCTGGGAGGGAAAAGAGCACTGATTGTGGTGTATTTAGATATTATCCATGTGTTAAGAATGACTCTATAATGTCTTTGACTCTCTCCTCTCACTCTATCCAGTGTTTGATTAAATCGAGTTTGTTTATTGGACCGTGCCAAGCATCTCGGGACACAGCAGTGCGGAGCGGCCAGGTGCTTTTTGTCTTGCACTCACCCTACGTCATTGTACTATTACTCAGCTCCATGTGCCTGGTCGTATGAGCGAGGAACATAGTACGAAATGCGTCTGTGCAGACACGGGGTACGCATGCACATACACACCGGCATGCGAGGAGATAAACACACATGTACCACATTCAATGTACAGGGTTTCGTAATCCTAACTGATGGGGCTGTCTCTGGAATCTGGCAGTCTGCCCTCACCTATTACGCAACTCCAAACTTTAAGAGCAATTCTCTCTCTCTCTCTCTCTCTCTCTCTCTCTCTCTCTCTCTCTCTCTCACTCTGTCTCTCTCTCTCACTCTATCTCTCTCTCACTCTCTCTGTCACTCTGTCTCTCTCTCTCTCTCTCTCTCTCTCTCTCTCTCGCTCTCTCTCTCTCACACTCTCTCTCTCTCTCTCTCTCTCTCAGGGACATAGTGTTCATACTGGTATCACTAGAGACTTCACTGCCTCTTTTAGCCATTAGCTTCACATTAACAAACATTACCATGAGAGATGAAATCAGTCATCCAGACCAGTCCTTCACTTTTTGTGTCCTGATGACCGGTGACGTGGGAAGAGTTCTGTCTGTTCTCATGCCCGTGTTCTATGACGCGGATGAACTGTCAACTACAGAGAACTAACTCAAGTACAAATAAACACATCTGTCAGTATTGCCAGTGTTGTAGTAAATATAGTGTGTGAAAGCTTGAAAAAGTAGGAGCAATGCAATAATATGATCATATTAAAGATGGATCTTTATATATTGAAGTTCTTCTTCCCTTTCAGAGACTCCTGTACTCCAGACCCTGTAAACAGACCATCAAAGTTCAGTTAAGGTCTGAGGCAGTAATAATTGAATTTAACTCAGTCACACTCAACTAAGAAAAACCAAACCATCAGACAGAAACTGTTTGGACATTTGTTTATGTTGAGAAGTAATTCTTTCCTTTTCTATCACTCATTGGCTGTGGTTATGGAACAGCTGGTCCTGAATCAGTTAAGGACAATAATAATGACGGATTGACTGTTGCGCATTCAGTTTTGACCCTTCATATTTTAGCCCGAGCAGCCCTGACCTCTGACCTCACACAGAGGCAAACCGCACGGCCGCTGTCTGAAGGAAGTAAACAATAACTGGCGAGACAGACTGTTTACAGCGTTCACGCTCTCAGAAAGAGCGTTTTTGTCTGTGGAGCACGTTCATTCAAATTGTTCGGCTCTACAGTCCCTTCATAACTCTGTTCCAAAAGCGTGGCGTTTGAGTAAAGCACCAGAGTAAACAGTTTCAACTGTCCAAACAGACATCAGGCCTACACGGAAGACGCATCACCATCGCTGACCTAATTCAAGATTTATTAAGATACCATCACTTCTCATTGTGAAAATGATTTACCTGTAAATACGTTATACGTAAGATATGGTAAAAACACAACTTTATTTAAATCGTAACTGTTGTAGCGTTCAGTAGCCTGTTATGTGTTTCAGTTTAACTATGAAACTCCATTAACATTCTTGTTGAGAGGAAATCCTATAAACACAAATTATAAATGATTATCTTCCACTGACACAAAGTTCATACAAAGTCTTGAGTTATGTAATGCTTTTTCTTTATGGATATGAACCTGTAAATCGTTGACATATTTACAGCTCGGAGGGGGGGGGGGGGGGTAAAGCCTTTCAGAAGTTGCTAGAATGTACATTTAACACCACTGTGCAGTCAGCTGTCCTCTAAAAGTCAAAGGAGACAAATTGGAACGTTCATCTAAGCTCTGCCCATGGATCTAATTTGTCTTTATTCTTCAGTACTGTTGGGAACGCGTAATCGTGTGTGTACCTCTGCGGCCCGTGTAGGAAGGAGGGCTTATGGTTTCCAGTAAAAGAGTGTGGAGAGAACTCCCAGATGGAATCTTATCTAGCTATCATAACAAAGTCAAAACGATGAGGTTAAGAGAGATTAGACGGGAGGGAAACAGCCGTGGTCCCGCTCCCCACGGAGCTCCGGCATCGCGTCACACTGTTTCTGCTGACTTTATCAGCGTGGGTGTTTGAAGTCGGAGGACTGTCGTGGTGAAATTTATACCACAGAGGTTCCCCATCAGTTACCTGGCAAACATCAATTACAAAATGAGCATTAATCAGCCCCTCAGTGTCACTCAACACAATCACAGAGTTAAAACGCCTGAGGACTGGGGTGAGGTTAAAGGTGAGGGTGACTGTTGAGTAGTTGTAATTCATTTGGTTGGCAAATCAATAAATATGGATTTAGCTGGGATCTTGAAAACCTGAAAGTTCAAATAATAAAGAGACAAAAAAAGAGTTGTCTTTAGCTATTGAAAAATGGTATGGGAGAAATGGAATGAGGGAGAAAAATGGATACAGGAGAAGCCCTACTTGTGCACTGCACAGCAGTGGAGGAAGGGAGAGTGTGGAGCTGAGCTCCACCAAGGGGACTCCTGTCAGTCAAAGCCCGTTTTCAGCGTGTTGAGAGCAGGGAGAAGAAGAAGGGAAGGGCTGGAGGCACCCAGGAGGATCCGACATGCTCTGAATTATCTTTTCTCTCTCTCTCTCCCCCCCCCCCCCCCCCCCCCCCCAATTCCCTCCTTTACTCTATTTGTCTAAATCATCACTTGCTCAAAACCTTATGTTTTCTCAAAATGATTCTCGCTCTCTCTCTCTCTCTCTCTCTCTCTCTCTCTGTCTCATGAGTGTCTTGGTGATATTTACTCGATGTCTTTGTCCCTGAGAGTACATTGCATCCTTCATGTATTTTTGACGCAAGCAGCACTACATGCCGAAGCAGATTTCCTTTACTCTTTCTCTGTGTAACTGGAAGTGCAGTAAAGTGGTTCACAATCCCGCATATTTCACCTTAGTAGCTTGTAAAACGTGTACTCTCCAATGGGACAACCACTCTGACCTGCTGTTCTTCCCCTGTTCTTGTTTTACCTGTGCCAGAACATTCTCTGACAATCAGTCTCCGTCCCTTTGTCTCACACCCCATTACCTTTAACAGTGCAGTACAATAACCTCCCCTCTCTACTGGATGGTATCTTCAGATCAATATCTTTTGCATGACAGAGATGAAAACCCTTCCCAACCCTGCCCCTGCATGTCTCTGTACTCCAGTGCTGTGTCAAGAGTGTAGAGATGTTTAGCCCGTTTCTATGAATAACTCCACTGCATCCTCTTCTATCAATGCTCTATGATCATGTCATCAAGTCCATTAGCTCTTGCTGGGCCGTAGTTCTACCAGTGATATATACATGATGTGAAAGTGCTGCCTTCTCCTGCGGTCATTAGGTCCATGCTACAAATACAGTGGTTAATGCCCACAAATTGCTTCCTGAGAACCATATGACACTTTCTCTTTTGCCATCCCTTTTTTTTTTAACTTCTGGCCAGAGCAAAGTGCTCTCTCTCATACTCTCTCTCTCTCTGTCTGTCTGTCTGTCTGTCTGTCTGTCTCTCTTGCTGCCTTGCTATCTTTCTCTGTCCTTTTTTTTTCTATTTTGCCCAAACTCAGCTTGTCAGCCCAGTTTCCCTCTGTGTGCCTCAAAATGCCAGCATCCTGCTGAGATCCTTCATACATGCTCTAAATAAATCAGAAGGGCATGGATTTAGAGAAACAGACCAGTGTACAGGAGAGGAGAGGAGAGGAGAGGAGAGGAGAGGAGAGGAGAGGAGAGGAGAGGAGAGGAGAGGAGAGGAGAGGAGAGGAGAGGAGAGGAGAGGGATCTGGAAAGATTCAGACAGATAGTGGTCACCATGATGAGGCTATGACTTAGGTTTCATTAACATGGCTCTGACACCACTGTTGCTTTTGGAAGCATTAAAGTTTCAGCTGTCTCTGTGTAAAGATCTCTCTCAACAAATACTCAAATTCATGAGAAATAAACAGTGATCATAGAAAAGAAGTTCAAATCAATCAGCTAAAATATACATCAGCTGAGGAGACTCTGGCTTTTAAATTATACATCCTTTTAACAGACTCAAACACAGCTCTCCATGTGCCTTTTAACTTCCAGCACAATTAAAGTGATCAACTACATCAGCTTAAGCTCTTTGTATCTAATCTGATCTCAGACCAGCGGCTAAGATAGGACATCCTATGATTGCACTCATCTTTCATCCACTCCGCAATTTACTCTTGTCATCTCTCTCCTTCTTTGAATGCCGCCTCAACATGGATTTTTAAGAAACTCTGGCCCACGTCAAACCCCCGAGATAGCTCTCAGAAATCACTGTAGCGATGCTTTCATTTAAGTCAAGTGTATTGTTCTTCTCCTCTGGATATACAGCCATTTGTAATGGGTTGAAACTCAATGTATCTGTTCTCTATGGGCACATACAGTAAAAGGAGAGCAGTATATGTCCACTGAAGCAAGCATAAGACTCTGAGATGTGGTCTTGCCTGGGGGCTGTTTGCAATCCTCAATACCTGAGAGTACAGACCCAGAACAGACTGTGAAAGCATTTGGTCCAGCCTTACCCCACCTCCCACCCCAACACCACCCCTCCGATGAGCACTCTGATACTAAAGGAATGTCTTTTTTGTGATCTCTGTAGTGTTCTCTTTTTTTGGGTGTCTCTGTAGAAGCGCTTGATTGCGTAACCGCAGCGATGGGTTCCCGGAGGCTTCCGGTATGGGCGAGCATTATCTGGGAAAAGGGACAGAAGAACTTAAAACGTATCCAAATTGCCCTGAAGGGGCAACTCTGAAGATTTTCATTGAGATATTAACACAGAGGGTGACTTTCCTTTCATCTCGTTTATAAAATCTAGGGTACTTCTGTATTTCTAACTAAGGTTAGACAAGGACTTGAACCTGAAGGGACTTGTTGTCCCTAAAAGACTCCAAATCTCTTAATCTATCTATTCTGAAGACATTATAACAGATAAAAAGCAGATCCTGGGTCAGTTGTTGAATTACTGACAGCACCAAGTTGATGCAGATGTCAACACCCCCATCTAGTGGGGAAAACAGACAATGAGCAAGATTCCATGTGAGTCATATAACATTGTTAAACCTCATAGCAGTTGCTGGAATTGCAATTATATCCCAAATTTAATTTAACTTTTTTTTTCTTTTTTACATAAAGAATATGTTTACATTGTGTGTATTCAGCATGTCTCAATCATTATTATCAATTTCTTCCCACTATAACCACATGGGGGTGCTGTCTGTCTTTTGGGGGGATTTTTATATTAATGTGTCCAGTCTATTTGGTCCGATGGCATTTACAAACTGTATTTAACACAACTGACTTTGCATGTTTTGCTCCTTGAATTCTCATGAGTATTATAATACCACAAGATCATTATTCATTTGCAATCTAAAACACTCCAAGTTGAAGTTAAAATCTGAAAGGAGATGAATTTGGGTCAAGGGCATTCTGAGGCAACCAGGGGGATATAACACAAAAAAGAAAAGAAATAAAAACAACAAAAAATGCATATATGAAATAAAGATGAAATGGAAATTAAACAACCAAAACAACAATCGCAACAACAACCACAATAATAATAATAATAATAATAATAATAATAATAATAATAATAATAATAATAATAATAATAATAATATATCCTAAACTCTTGTACATTTTGTTGAACATTTTATCGTCATTCTTTTCTACTGATTTTTAATTTATTGATATTTATTTTTTACTCTCTTTATTTTATCTATTATTTATCTTTATTTTTAAATAAATATATATATATATATATATATTTTATGTTACCTCACATGGAGATAAAATTGGTTTATCTGTAGAAGTAGCACTCTGTCAGAGTTTCAGCTATGGAGGTGAGGGAGCGGTGTATTGGAGAGTGGCAGGTGGGTCTGTTAGCAAGTCGAAAAATTTGCTTTGTGACTGTGAAAATCAGAAGCTCATGTATATTAGACTGTTATATTACAGTATGTAGGAATTAATGTCACCCATTAGCAAGATGACGAGTATGGCATAAGAGCTAGGACAGTGACACAGAGCAAATCATTTTCAGTTATTCCAGAGACTATGACTGTTACAGAGACACTGGTGAGCTAAAGGAGGTCTCACTCTTCTATATTCTGGGTAACTGAAACAATGGGGTTCTCCTCCATGCTTAGATTGAAGACTTCCCTTGAGCATGCTCAGTTCAGCTCAGGGTGTGTTCACCTTAAGAATAATTTGACATTATGATCCATGTTGTGTGTCTGATTCTCACTCTAAGTGTCTCTTTAACCTAGGACTGGAAATCATATGAAACCTCGCGTGGTTTTTTTTTTTTTTGGCATTACGTCCTGGAGCATTGTAAAATGGTAAAATTGAGACCGCCCTGCAGATTGTAACACAAGGATTTCCATCCTTTAAAACGGCCACAGTGAATGAAAGCTTTCCCACACACTCTCAGTCTTGGACTTCAACTCTGAACATATTTCATTTACCTCTTACGGTCCTGCTGCACTGAAAATAAACAAGTAAAACTGAGGTTATATTTTGACAGCCATAGTGGTTCACAAGACTATGACCAGCATGAGTGTTCCAGACCTATGGTAAAACCCTTCTCTTGTCAAAAACTATGAAAACGAGAAAGTGGGAGAGAAAGAAAAACAAAAAGAGAAGTTGTGACCAACATATCGAAAAGCAACAAAGGAAAACAAAAACACAGACAAATCTGTTCTGACTACTGTATAACAACAACAACAACAACAACAATAATAATAATAATAATAATCATAATAATAATTTCAGACATATATTATAATATTAAATTTGTATAATGTAAATCAAATTTAGTGTAAAGTGCTTTCAAGTCCTGGTAAGTCACAGAAACATAGACACATAGGAAAAAAAAATGATGAAAAACTCCCATAAAACCAAAATTAGCTAAATAAGGAATAACAGATAAAATGATTAACGGAAACCGAGGACACAATTAAGAAAAAAGCCTGGAGTTGCTTCCTCACAGTTGCTACCTGAATGCTGTCAAGTGGTCGGCAGTTCCTAGTTTTGAACACATAACCAAGTGTCATTTCACCAAATGTCTCATGTTTCACACAAGGAGCACTGAGTCACAGCACTTTATAATCTATGAGATGGTTTGGGAATTTGATAGTCATGATGATGACGATGCCAAAATACTAAGGGCAGATAAAAGGGGAATGTCAGTCTGTGTCTGTGCGAAAAAACGCAAGACCAGGTGTACCATGTTCATATTCCCTTGTTTTTATTAGGAGTCCAGCATTAGCGATTTTCAAAACCTGTAATCTATCAGACAGCTTCTCTGGCAGTCCTATTGGGAGGACATTACAATAGTCCTGACAATTAAAAACAAATCCATATGTCAGCTTCTTGGCATCTCGCAGAGGCCGGAACGGCCTGACAAATGCTGTACAACTCAAAGCTTGAAGAAGCCAGTCACATCGACCGTAGTCTGTACGAGGTCTGAAAACGTTTTTTGAACTTTTTTGGTTCAACATTTTTTTTTTTTTGTTAATATGCGGTTTCATTTCAGTGCCTAAATGTCCAAGTTTGTTACGTGTTTTATTTTTCTTATCATTTGCTCTAGTAAGCGGAATTTCAGTTTTGCCTTTTGTATTAGTCCTTCGGTCACTAGCACAACAGCACATGATTCTAATTAAAGTAAAAAAAGAGCAAACTGTTAGGACAGCAAAATGTATCTGATCATCTGGTCATCTGTCAATCTTCACACGATGAAATGATTTCACGCCACGGAAGAAATGTATTATGAGAATAGGGCTATGCTGAGAAAGGATACTTGTAGAACACCACATATAATAACATGCATTTTATTTATTTACCTAAGCTGATAAAATATTTTCTCCAAGTTTTGAGCAATTCAAACCCTCATTGCCAGTGAGACCAATCCAGCGTTTAAAAAGATGAAGAAGAGTATTATGAGAATATACTACAGTCTGTGATTCAGATCTAAATAGACAGTCAATTTATTGTCATAATCTGATTTCTGATCATTTATGACTTTCACTAAGCAATCTCTATTGAATAATTTACTCTAAAACCACACTGGACTTTCTCCTGAACACTTATTTTTTGTTGTTGTTTCAAGGCCAACTGTTCAGAAATCTTACTCAGGAAAGATTGGAGATAGGTTTATAATTATTACAGACTGGACTGCTAAAGTTATTTGAATTAGATAAAGTTATATAAAAAGAACAAAGATTTAAAAATGGCTGTTTGTGGGAAAATGGGAGGGTGTTCTATATTAAAGAATCAGTCATTGCATGTAGCCCATAAGGAGGTAGAAAAGCAAAAACATTTTTTTAAAAAGCTGGGTCAAAGAAGCAGAAAGTGGATTTCAGTTAAGTTACAGTGCTACTAGTTCATGGCCATTTATTCTTTACGAATACGAATACGAAATACTTTATTAATCCGGAGGGAAATTCAAGTGTCGCAACAACACCGTCAGAACACACCAGACACAACATAGAATAAAAGTAGTATATAATAAGATAAATAGGGAGTAGGAATAAAATTAAAACAGATAAAAAAATAAAGGTAAAATAAGATAAAATAAAGGTTGTTCTGTACATAGTGCAGTGACTGGTAACGTAGTAATAGCCGTAAAGTGAGAATACTGAGGTAGATAGAAGTTATTGCCATAGTGCAGGAGTTATATACATAGTATATAATGAATATGCTACAATATGCCACAAAAGGAGTATAGGTTATGTTACAGTGTATGGCAAAATACATTGGGTTGTGCTCAGGGAAATAAGGAATTCCATATGATTTTGTCATTGAAAAATGCAGCAAGTTATTTGCATTTTCACCAGCAGCATTGGATTTAATAGGTAGTCAGTGGGGTTTTTTTTTGTTTGTTTGTTTGTTTTTTCTTTTGTTTTTTTAAAGAAGCATTCTAGAGTTGCTGCCTTGATCACTGATAATTTAACAAAATGTGGTTGCCTCATTAAACATAGCAGTTTTTCTGTAAAACACTCACATGTACAGGTAGTTCCATTACAAAGACATCAGGTCATGTTTGAGGATCCTTCCATAGAATAACAACACTCAACAAGGTCTTTACCAAAACACCTCAGTGACCCAAGACTGCAATAATTGGACATTTTGGGTGCAGCAAGATAGTTGGTGTAGGGGTGGTGCGTTGGGGTCATTTAAAGGGCAAATACTTCACCAAACTCTATCTCTTAAAAGAGAAAAAGAACTACATTTGTTTGTGTCATTTAATAAGTGGTGCAGTCCATTCAGGTTGATTTCATGCAGGTCCACCCATTGAGCTGGTTCCTGAAAGCTCTAATAATACAAATTCCATGGACCACATGGGTGGTAGCTCTAGCCCATTTCATGCAATACTGAATTTATATCCTTTCCTTAAAGAAATTCATTTGAAGAGGGGAGAAGAGATGCAATTACCTGTTGTTTCCTAGTCCATGACGTTAAAATAAAACTGAAACGTTTGATAAAATATGTCATACACAGACTGACTTGAACTCCACACTCCCAACTGTACAGGTACATTTCTAAGCCTCCTAAATTTCTGCTTTGTTTTTTTTTTTTTTTTTTAATTTTCTGATTTGATAATTCCAGTCTCCTCATGATCAGTTCATATTCAAAATGGCCACTTGACAGAAAATCAGATTATTACAACCGCAATCAAGATGAAATGGAGGGTAAGCAGCATGTCTCATCTATCATACAACATATTTATGCCCGCTAGCTAGCAAAAGTGAGTAGTATAGCTAAGCAAGCTAACGTTGTTTTGACTGGCGTTAGCTTACCTTGTACCCCTAGCTACCTTAGCGAATCTTTCACTCTCAATCAGTGGCGGTCTCACTGACCATAAATGGGCTGTGCAGACATTTCTGATGAAGTCTCTGGGATTGCTTAACGTATGGATTTAATTAAAATTGTACCTGAAAGATGTGTTCTGTTCTGTTTGTCTTTTTTCCAAGTTTCTGAAACAGAACTTAACTGAAGATCCTTACATGACTTTTTTTGTGTAAATTGATGACAGTATCGTTCTGCTGGGTCAGTGGAAAACAATATGTGATAATTGTTTCAGTGTTATATTTTGCTAACCTCCGTCACAAATTTTGTTATGAGCGCTTGTCAGCAGGACAAGGATTGTTGTAGATGCTTGTTGAAAAGTTTTAACAAAATATTTTGGTGTTTTGTTTTGGCGCTGCCACTGCCTCCTGCCGTCCACTTTCAATGACGCAAGTCGTTATCCACAAATGTAAAACATATTGGCGCAGTAATGACTTTGTCCTGAAGGATTCTAGGGAACTAATTTCAGATAAATGGAGTCCTGTCTGACATAGTGAGCAAACTTCTGTTTTAAAGGCCTTGTCTGCGCTGTAGCGTGGCCAGTGAAGGGTTAAGGTCGATTGCTGAAGCTCTGAGCAGCTGTACTCGTGACTGAAATGAAAACAGGGCAGAGCAGTGTCTGTCAGGCCTCTGATGTACGACTTGTAATGGGATGTTTCCAAACCTCCTCTGTCCACATGGCTGCCGACACGTTCAGTAACACCCACCGCCTACAGAGTGAGGGACTCTCAGTCCGCTACATCTGGCACGCAGACGCAGACACACACATACACACGCACACACGCACACACACACACACATGCACATACATACACGCACACACACGCATGCACACACATATACAGCGCCCTCCAGTGGTGTTCGTGGTCCAGTGTCCAGTGGTTGTGATTTTCAACAAAACAAAAACAACACACACTTGCCCATCTTAATTTCAAACCAACTGGGGCTGCTATAAAGCTTTATGTAGTTATTAGAAACTTTAGATTCTTTAATACTCATATTATAGATAGAGTATGACGAATGAGCGTATTGATGCGATGAATCCAGTGAATTATACGAATCATACAGGCTTAACAGGCACTAGCCACTCGTTGAAAGTTTTACAAATAAAATGTTATAATGAAACAAAAATGATCGTAAAGCCTAGCCTGTGAATCCTATTCTAATCCTATCTTAGGAGACTCCACATCTGCAACCAACATGCAGCTAGAGCAGAAAAGTCTGGCGACGAACAAACATGTTTAGAGCAAGTTCCTTGGACTGCTCCTACTCTTCACAGCACATCCTCTCTGCATCAAGTCCATCTGTTTGTCTCACATGCTTGTCATCTCTCCAGAACTGTGGGAAATCTGGATATGTGTGGACATGAGTCTTTGGGTTTTTTTCTTTTTTTGTTTTGTTTTGTTTTTTTATCTTGTTACATCCCACTTGGCCACTTGGAAGAGCTACTCCAGAGTAAATGTCAATTTGAATATATCAAATGAGGGACCAAATAAACTCTCACTTAGTTTCACAGAATTCAATCTCCTCTTGAGACACAGATCAGTTCCCAGAGACTGGAGGCGCAGGCGGCAACATCTCAGTTTTTCCTGCTGCAGATCAGAGATCAGTGAAGTGTAGGACAGCCGGTGATGGATGAGGTGTAGTCTAGATGCGGGGTATGGCTTTTTAACACGTTGGAGGCAACCTCTACCAACACCAAGGGGGTTCTCCCACCAGCGGTCTACAGCAGGAGGCTCCACGACTTGGATTCTCCAGCCCTACCTGCCCTTAAAAAGACAAATACATCAACACCGACACAGGCAGCTGTTCATTACCACATCCTCTCTGCTTAATGGGCCTGCACAGTCTGACACCCTACAGCTTTGCCCGTCCTAAGAGGACCAAGAGCCGTCCTTCTGACGGACAAAAAAAACCCCAAAAAAAACTCCTCACTGGCTGCTAAGAAAAATAAACACTTCGATCTATTGGGTCAAGTAGAGGATGTGGATGTTTTGCCTGATGAAGAGATGCCTTTGCTTCGCTTAGGCTGAAATGTGAAGAGGTTTGACTGTGGAGCAATGTGGAGGATGAAACCATTACATTTGTTTAAGAAATCCATGTCATAAATGAACAGTTTATTGCAAATGTGAAGGTTTTTCAAATACGTTTGCGGAGGAAGATAATTCAGCAATATCTATTTCATATGAATATTTTATGGGTTCCAGGTGGCATAAATACACCCTTGAAAAACCTTTCATGTGTGTTGTCATTTCTTGACTTCTAATCATAATCTTAGTAGAATCACACTTAGTAGTCTATTCTCATTACTTTTCATAGACACATTAGGCACTCCACTAGGAAAAACCTCAGTTCAAGCATGTGCACCCTGACCCTCTCAGTGTCTCCACCAGAGAACTGATAGGTAATGACTCAGTAGGTGGCAAAACTATGTCAAACTAACAAAGCCAACTAAAATAGCACTCACCTCTTCTTTCATTTCAAATAAATAGACGTCAAGCTGAAGCAATAAACAAAATTAAAATCGCACTTCTTGTACATTCTGTGTAATTGCTGCACTGTAAAATAATATGCTCGATTTTTTTTCCCAAGCACTGCAAGAGTACACTCCTCATCATCAAATCACTCATTTCTCTGTGTCAACTAACATTCAACCCCCACAAAACCTCAAGTCTTCACGTATGTATCGTGTATGCTGCTGAACAGAGCACGACAGGGCAGCCAGATAGACGCTGGCCTGTAAATCAGAAGCAGTCTCTCGACTAATGCGGAACAGTTCAGAGTGTCACCATTGCTGTCAGTCCCTGGGCTGCCAGGCAGGTGGGTTTTTATTGGCTATCCTCTGAAATGGCTTCAAATGACTTCAGTGGTGGGTCAGGGCCAGCCTCCATCAGCGCACAGAGAGAATGGGCAATTACTGAGGGAAATACCATGAGCAGCCTTCAAAACCACCCAGCCAGGGCCAAGTGTTACATCATTACAGCCTAGTCACCACACACACACACACACACACACACACTCTCTCTCTCTCTCTCTCTCTCTCTCTCTCTACTCGGAGTTCTGTGAGTTTTGCCACTCTCACAATGAAAGTAGAACAGATGTCTGTCACCCAGGTTTACGGTTCAGACCTGGTGATATTTTACTGAGGAAACTCCCCTGCCTTACAATGGCAGCGCCACGGCTATATATCACATAGGCATGGCTTTGACGCGTTACTCTACACTGCCATACTTATGCTCTTTTATAACTGGTGCAATTAAATGCTGTCCCACCACTCCACGGCCTTGGTCCTAGCCACAGTTAATCGACTGGCACGACTTCAAAACGCCCTCCTTGAAGCTAAAGCCTTGGCCATTCACATCAAGAGGGCTGCTATTATATCGTTAACATATTATTTCAACTTAAGTAATGGGTTCCTATGCAGACTTTGGTCCTGCTGGATGAAAACCATTACTGCTATGGAATTACCTTCCCAGCAAATTCAACATGACCAAACTTCTCAATTAGAGTGAGTAAATAACATACTTATTTTTTCGAGACTAACCATAGAAACTGTTTAGCAAATCACAAAGTTTATCCACTGCTAGTAAAACATTTATTAAACAAGTGAGTAAATAACATGATTGTCTGTAAGAGTAACCATGGTAACTGTTCAGCAAATGAGAGCGTTTTTTTCAGTGTTTATAAGACATTTGTAGAGCAAGTGTCATCGGCTCTATCTAGTAGATCCACGGCCAAATGAGAGCGCTGACAAACTCATGGAGATTTCTTTAATATCTAAGATCGGTTTCATATAACAAACACAGCTGATGTAGTTGGCTAGCATTAATGACTGCTGCTTAAATGCTTGTTCTGGGTTTGGTGTGCCTTCTATGATTCAGATTATTATTACAAAGGAATAAAGTTGATATATTGTTCACTCAGCTGTGACATAACCATTATTTCAAGCTGAAACAATTTCAATTTTAAAAGAGATCAATCTCAATAAAATTTTGTTTTAAACATTTTTACAAACTTTTATTCATCCGTCACCGTGTGTAAAATAGTTTGATGAGTATATAGGCTTTAGTGTCATATAAATCCTTTTGGGAGGGAAGTCTCAGAGGGTTTTACCACCTGAGCGAGCGAAAACGACAGATGGACCGTAACAATAAAAAGACGCATCGCGAGCCTCACGTGTGAATGGCATCAGCCTTCCCTCTCGTTAGCGCCAGACGTGGGTAATTGATTCCAGATGCGGGATGGCAGGGGAGGAAGCAGAATAATGAGGGTTCACTCCAGACCTACAGCCCGTGCCGTCGTTACTACACATCTCCAGCAATGCACAGCAATTTTATGGCCAATTGGACCCTTCAGCTGGAGGGACGCATCACACGCAGTCCGGCCTCTGGAAACTAAGATCGCTTTTTTTTTTTTTTTTTTTTTTGCGCATATACATACATGAGGATACGACCTCACGGGGACACACATGCACTCTCATCGCTTTCTAGACAGTTGTGCAAAGGCAAGGGAAATGTACTGTACATGTGAGGCGTGTCAAACAGTCAGACAAGAATGCACATACATATGCACACACAATAGAATCCTCTCTTAAAAAAAAAAAAAGAACATGGGCCTTTGTGGGTGTGTGCACATGCAAGCACACACACACACACACACACACACACACACACAGCCACGTGCACATGCATGTGAACCAGCACACGCATTTGCAGGATGTAAGTAATGTTAAGTTATGATAACTATTTAACACATTTAAGAGCAGAATGCAAAATATTCTCACATACACACGATACATATACGTTTGCATTTCTGCATAAACACCCACACAATGCTTAGTAACGTTCTCTGACTGTGTACCCCAAAATCAACATTACTTCAGAGCATCTCGTAGGGAGTTTCTTGACGTCTCTGACTCTTGTTTGCCCTATTTTAGCTCACCACAATACTTAAATAAGCCTCTCTGGAGAAGCACTGCCTTCTGGAAGCTTCACGAAGCACAGTCTGGAAAGAGTCCTCTCATTTTCAGACTTTTCTTAGACATTATCCAGTCTAGCGTCATACGTCCGCTGTTCCACACACAACACCATCTCAAGGACAAAGATATTATAAATAAACTGAAGCAGAATTACAGGAGGTTTGAAATCAGATTCTCTTGACAGCTTATTCTTGTCCCACCATTACGTGCTAACTTTACCAAACATCCTTATTCTTTAGCTGCAGCCCTCTAAATGCTGTTAACCAGAGAGCGCAACCATTAAGAATACTACCATTATGAATACTTGATTTGGTTTCTTGTCTAGTATTATTATTTTCATAAGGTTACAAGGATCCTGGCAAATTAAGTTGGACAAGCATGTCATTCAACCGTGAAAATAAGATTGCCTTATTTTAGCGAGATTATAATGGAACAAAATCCCTACAGCTGGTACTTCTCACTCTAGCACTGCCTCATTTTCAATTAACCTCATTATTGCTCTAATGCAGTGAGAGAAAAGTGCTGCCACACTGACGTCAGGTAAACACTGCGTGAACTACTCAATATACATGCCCCCCCTTTTTATAGTACGGTGGCACAATCTGTTAGGAATGCATAATTTCACATGCTGGACCACCTAAAAGCCATAAACCTACCTAAGTATATGGCATATTTTGGAGGGGGGACCTGAAACTCCATCTTTTTAGCCTGGAAAGACCCAGTGATTGACGGGTCTAGAAGATCATTTGGACAGGAAACGGACAATGTTAGCACATAGATATTTTCTTTATCCTCCCAGACCACCTGCGTATAGCTTCAATCCCAGGAGGAACGTTGGAGAATCTATACAGCCAACAAGAGGAGGCCATAACTGCCCAGGAGACGTGTGGGTTAGAAACATTTAACGTTTGTGCAAACCACGACAGATACAAAAGACCTGAGTCCCTGGTGTAACCACATGCACAGAAAGTGAAATGCCAAGTCTAAATCTAAGAGGACAGTATTTGTGCCAAAAACTGGAGAAGTGTGCTAAATATAACCCCAATGGCTCCCAAGAAAGGCACTTGTCAAAATATGATGTGACAGACAGACATTTGGCCTTTCCCGTTTTCTTGGCAACGGCGGATCATGTAGCTCCGTGGGACCGTTTTTGTTTTTAGATTTATTTATTTATTTATTTTGTCAACCGAGGTCAGGTACAACGGGCAGTGAAAAAAAAAATGACCATGTCTCCAGAATTTATATTCAATTAAGTATGAATTTGCTGGCTTTGTTTTATAGCCTTCTCCTCATTTCATTTCTATCCATTTCATTCTGGTTCTTTTGAAAGCACACACGCTTTTTAATATTTGCTTAAATGAGATAAATTTTCTGAATGGTGGAAAAGTCTCATTTTCACTTTTAACATTATACCTAAATAGCTCAGCCACCAAACAGCCAGGAAAACATAAATTGTAAGTAATAAACCATCTTGGCTATTGGAGTTATGATTGATATGATGAAAAATATCCTGTGCGATAAACTTCCATGCTGTAAATTTTCGACAATTCCCCAGGACACCAAAGCAAACTGCAAAAACAGATACACATCATACTCACACCCACTTGGAATGAAAGAGTACACTTGTGCAGGCCACTGTAACAATAAAGGCCTATTGTTTGAATCGGAGTAGCAGACACAGGTTTGATTATATGCCTGTGGCTTTTTCAGGTTGTCTCCAGAGGCACTTAGAGGGATCGCAGCTCCTCTCCCTAAAAAATTCAGGCCTCTGTCGATGACTGGATGAATAGCTGTTTGATTATATGCCTGTGGCTTTTTCACGTTCTCTCTGGAGGCACACGGAGGGATCCCAGCTCTCGTCCCTGAAAACGAAGGCTTTTTTTTTTTTTTTTTTCGATGACTGGATGAATAGCTGCCCAACAAAAGACCTCATCTGTAGGCCTAGGAAAAGTTTCAACTTTTGAATTTTAAATATTGCAGTAATTCTGAAATAAATGTCTTGCAGAATATATTTTAGCGGGTTATGGCTTTTTATTCGTAGATTACTGTCACTCAGAGTTGTTAAAGTTGAGACTGCCTGGAGTGGAGCTTTGGGAGTTGATGAATGAGAACATTAGACTTCAGAGACTTTTTGACAACAAAGGCTTTTTTTTTTCTTTTACTGCCAGTCCTGTCTCCATCGCTACCATGAAATGGTCAGAAATAAACCACAAAATAAATTAATACTAAAAAATACTGGATGCATTGCATGAAATTCATTTCCATTGCTGAGTTTAGGGGAAATCAGAGACAATCAGAGATGTACAGGTGAAGAGTGATCTTTCAAGCATGCATTCTATTCTGAAAGGAGTACATTCACATGTTTCAACACAAGGATTTCAATACATTTCTACTACAGCACATTTGCCCTGACATTTTTCTCATCTGAGGTTAAATAAAGTGATGAAATGACTGATACAGCTTTACTGTTCGTACCATTCGTTTAATCTCTCGACTGCCTTTTGATCTGATTGGATTCTTGTAAACAGTGGTGTATGTATAAAAATCCAAGCTAATGTCATCAAGAGGGTGCGAATGAAGTTTTCAGAACTGGGCGATTTATAGACTCCCTCCTATTTGGGCTGAATCCCATTAAAACGCTAAGGAATGAAGTGTTTGCTGTAAAGACACTCACTGGCTCACAGCTGGTGCACAGACAGCGTCATGCTTAAGGTGGACTTCCTCCTCACTCACATATTGTGATAAGAGATGCATTACCTTGGCGTTCTCTTCATACTTGGGATTAATTACATGCTCGTAAAGTTTTAGTGAGCCTTGGACCTGATTGTGGACCACCCATTTCCCTCTGTCTAGGAGCTGCGGTGAAGGCAAACTTCTCTGGTCTCATGAAGAGAAATTGAGCTTACAATTCCACATAGCACCATCATTTCCAGTAGGTTATCTCACTCAAATGGCAAACAAACTATTGTAATAAAGTATTAGTTGGAGGAAAATGATGTCCACCATGAAAACAATTAAATACGTTTACAAGCATGGTGTTTATGCCACTGGTGAAACCATATTTCTTATTTTTGACAGTGAAAATTTCGCCACCACAGCAAAGTCAGTGAACGTGCCAAATAAAATACACAAAAAAAGAACATCAAAACTTTCCAGCAGAATGAATTGGCGGTGTGTGAGGGAAAGAACTCTCAAGTGTGTTTACAATGCTGAAACTTGTCTTGGCAGTCCTTCCATAATCGAGAAGCCAAAAACGCATGCACTGTTATTATTTTGCTTATTGACATGTTGTGCTTTTAGTACGGCGGGTATCGTAGTAAGTCTGAATTCATCCATCAATCTGTTCTTGTCCAAACAAATACCTCACTTAGCCAACCCACATGAAATACACAAGTGTCCAGATGCAAACATCAATGGTCAAGAGTCGAGCCTATTGTAGGTCCTCTACTGCTTTTCCCGTTTTTCTGGAAAGAGGACAGAAGGTTCTGGATGGGTTCTAGGGGGGAATGATTGATGTGAGGTGTCACTGGAGGGAAGTGGGAGTGTCCAGGCTTCACTGGAGTGCATGTCCTCACTCTCCAACACAGCAGGAAGCAGCGTACTCTGGCAGCTGTTATTCCGAAGCCGAAGCTTTGGAGGGATCAGAGGGAATGCCACTGAAAACTTCTTTTTCCAAACGCGGAATGCTGAAGTCTGCAAATCCATAACGTCCAGTGCCGTAGCTACGTTTCCAAAGGGGACACTCACGAATTACTAAAACCAACAAGAAAGAGGTTGAAAGAACAGATTGTTCTGACTAATTACAGATCAGCAAATATCTAACCGACATATCTAAACTAAACCTGCGCTTCCGAAAGGGAAAAGAGAAAAGAAAAAAAAAAATCACACAAGCACCGAATGAGTATATGTTAAAAAATGCAGTCCCTATGTAGTCACAAGTGGTAGCAAATGAGGCATTGATTTGCAATCTGCTGAGTAACTGGACGCCACGTCAGTCACGTTATCAATGGGGTGTGAGGCCGCTCGGTATTTGGCACACGAGGGCCCTCATGTAGGGTGCCAACTCAAACAGCGGCTTAAGCCCCAGGACACTGGACAAACCGTTTTCTGTCATCGCAATACTTCATGCTGTCTCCACCACTCTTGCGCCAGTACCACAAAGAGAGAAAAAGAGAGAGAGTTTGCAAGGGAAAGCAAAGGGACAGCCTAAATGGCTGAAAGGCATACTTTAAAATGTTGTGCTCGACCACATCATGAGAACCCGGGCATGTTGAGATTTGTTTTATTAATACGTATAATAGCCCATTGAAACTACTCATAACACAGAGATTTAAAAATAAGCAAAACCAGTTTGGGGAGGGAGCGGAAATAGTGATATGCTAGACTGCTTTTGATTTGTATTTTTTTTTTTTTTTTTTTTTTCACAGTGGAACTCCCTTCTGTGAAAGAGTTTGTGTGCCCTGAAAAGTTTCACACCATAGTTTTGCTCAGTTCTCAATCCTAAATGTAATTCCTCTAGACTTTTCCCCACTCTGTCTCACATGGGACTTTGTTGAGTATTTCAGATCATGCACCATTGCACCTTTCACTCTACAGGAGGTGATGGGAAACTTTACTAAGTGGTACAAATGCAAGGAACACTTTCAGAGCACAGGAGGGCAGCCTAGTCTGGCTAGACAGAGGCAAAGTGTGGGAACGAAAAAACCCTTTAAAGACAGAAAAACCATCCCTTTCTCCGAAAAGCGGCAAGCACATGTCGTGTGCAGGGTCCTGTTTGGATTCTTTTGCAGCTCACGAAATCACAAGGGCTAAAAAAAAACAAAGAACTCCAAGAGCTAAGAACCAAAGAACTAAAGAATCTCGTTAAATTCCAAACTGGAAGGAAAAGACAGAAAGAAACCAAAACAATTACAAAATAAACACAAAAACTCCACTCCAAAAACAATTTCGCAATGGTACCACTGATAACAATACTATATTAAAAACCTCAAGCATTAAAATAGCTGATGTGAAGTTTTAGAACTTCGCATGCTATCGACACGTACACTCCCACAGACAAACACATCAGATGACCTCCGTGACCCTTGGCGGTCCACACGGCCTGGGCCACTGTTGATGTTATTTCACGGCCCCTTGGGCCTGGCTGTGGCGCAGTCTCTCCACATCCTGAGCGCACTGCTGCTTTTGTCCGCCCTCCAACCTGCGCAGCCAGGAACTTCCAGTCAGAGCCAAGATTTATGGAGCCCCTCGCCGCCGGGGGCTCGCCCCTCTGCTACGGGACCAGGGGGCTTGTTCTTCAAACAATAACATCCCACTGTAGAGGAAGGCTCTCTCTCTCGCTCTCTCTCTCTCTCTGTGCACTCGGTTCTCTCTCTCTCTCTTTTTTTTTTTCTTCTGCTCTCTCTCACCCTCTCACTGGGATAGGATGCCTTCAGTCCTCACGGTCTGTGACCTTGAACGAGCTGACAGTCTGCGAGGCTCTTTTCACAGACACGCTCTCACCACATAACAACGACCACATAAACATCACAAGAGTTCTTTAAGTCCAAACACCAAGACCAGAGCTTAGTCATGACCATCTCAATGTGTTACGTCATCTACGCGACACTATAACGTTAAGTTTAAAACTGCTAATTGTTATTAATGAAAGATTATTCAAGCTGGTCGGGGGTTTCATGATCACACAGGACAGGTCAGATCCTGAAATCTAATCAGATATGTTCCACCGTCTCATTAGGGACAGGAAATGTTAGATTTGTCATTAGCCGAGACCAAGCCATTGTTTTAATTTCGTTCAAATGCTCTCAATAACCCAAATTCCTCTTTTTCTTGTTCTCTCCGAGCCTCCTACTCTCCTTGGCCGTCTTTCGTTTTCCCCATCCCTCTTTCCCTCCCTCATGTTCCGGACAGTTTAACACATGCCAGACCTCTGCAGAAAAGTGTGGGGGAAGCAGGGGTGATGAAAGACCAGTCAAAACATGTGCAGGGAACTGCCATTAGCACATGTGGCTTTCTCATGAATCTAATGATGTGTGCGAACTCAGGTTTTGCATCTTTCTCATTTGATAAAGGTGGTGGAATTTCCTATTTTTTTTTTTAAAGTGTTTATCATTTGCAGCGTGTTATAGAAGAGTATCAATATTGGCAGATGACAGCAGGTGCTATGACCCAAATGCCTATATATCTCAGCCACGTGAAGGCAACAACAAAGTTTGAATGTGATTATGATTTGTTACGGTGAGTCTCAGGTCAGAGGCATAAAGGCCATTGGTCCAGAGCTACAGGAATACGTGTCAGAGGATTATTGTACCAATGAATAACTGCACTGAGCGAGGATATGCTTGACCCCGGTCTCGCAGGGCCAAACCACTCTCCTACCTACTTGGTAACGTCACTTGTAAAGACAAAGTGCTGTGTTAGTCTCTGGGGTGAGTGCAGTCACTGCTGTACATAGCCAATGTCTATTGTTTCAAGAGGACCTAAGATACTTGAAGACCTTTTAATAATTTGTAAGCATTAAGTGTTTTGTTCTGTGTCGCTGACACAGAAAGGTTAGTATCTCAGTAGAAGTCCTCATTCTGGAATTCCATGATGTCTACAAGGTGCTTGGTGGCCTTAAAAGGCCAACAGTAATAAGTATCATCATCAACATCATCATCATCATCATCATCATCATCATTTAGTTGATCATCATTTATTTGTTTCCTTCCTTGTTATATTTGGCACAAAAGTACAAAGTGTTTAGAAAAAGGCAAATAGATTATTCAAATTTAAGGTATGGATAATAGAGGAGCAAATAATGATTGTGTGTGTGTGTGTGTGTGTGTGTGTGTGTGTGTGTGTGTGTGTGTGTGTGTGTGCGTGTGTGTGTGTGTGTGCGTGTGTGCGTGTTTGTATGTATGCATATACAGATGTAATAAAAACGTGACAACAGTGAAAGATTTACAATGTACAATAAAAGCAACCAAAATATTGCAAGATGAAGGGACAACATGAGACTATCAGGAACTTCCATCCACCTCTCTCTCTCTCTCTCTCTCTCTCTCTCTATCTCCCTCTCTCTCCCTCTCTCTCTCTCTCTCTCTGTCTGTCTCCCTCTCTGGTGAATAGTTAAGTGCTCTCATCTTGGAGATTGTGCGGAAAGAGCTGGTCAACTCATGTTATATCTCCCATGCCATTTGTTTATACTTCCCCCTCAACTTTACAGCCCTCCTCTCCTCCTCTCCATTCCACCGTTTGTCATTTTTGAGCGTCTGTGACCGCACCTGTCTGACCCTTAAAAGTGCTTTCCCCTCCCTCATTTTTCTCCAATCCTTTTCAATCTACCCTGCTGTTTAACTGGCTCTCTCCAGACTAAGGAACACGGTAAAATCCTCAGCTGCCTCTCCTGGGATTGACTATTGGAAAGTTCCTCACAGGTTTGCTGAAGTTTGTCCTTGGTCTTCAGTAATTGCTCGCACCGCGCTTCTTTTCTTATGGTTTCTCATAGCAACGGGGTCATGAGGGACAGGTAAGGACACCGGTCAAAGGGCAAAAGGTTACTCTTGGAAATCTGCCACTTTTTGTTTCCAGGATGCAAAACTCAATCCAAACACTTGTTTTCAATCAACAACAACAACTACAAGAAAACAATGAAAAAAAAAATATATATATATTTATAAAGGTTTAAGGAAGGAAGTGGCCACTCCTATTTTTCTGTGCCCCGACTGACGTCCTTACAGACTTTTCTTCTGTTGGGGACGGAGGCAGAACCAGAGACCAGTGGTTGGAAAAAAACAGAAGGCCAAGGACACTGTGTGGCATGTTGTGAGCCAGGGAGAGGGAAATGAAAGGGGTACAATGTACTGATGACTGGAAAAAATACTTGGAAAATGACACAGAATCTGGAAAAAGAGACTGATGTAATATGGAAGATCTGAAGGGAATTCCTATGAACTCGGAAGAGGTGTCGGGGGCACAGTTCGGATACCAATGACATACATCCAGCCCCTAGTGATTTCTCAGCCAGTTTACCATAAAACACCGTGTCAGTGACACTACACATGACAGCAACCCAAGCCATGTATTATCATATACTGTACAGCGAAACAAAAGAACAGTTTGGTTAATAGTTCCATTGAATCACCCATAGATAAAATGGATCAAAATAGCCTGTTCACAAATATTTGCTGAGAAAAAAAAAAAAAAAAAGAAGTAAAACAACACTTTGGCATATTCTGAAATGATTGTCAGATGTTGAAAGAGAGATGCAAGGTCTGTCTCGTCTTTTGATTACCCAGAAAATCTGAGTCTTTGTAAGGACATAAATTTTAGTCGTGCTCTGATTGTATGTGGTTAGGGATGATCTGATTTTCAGATATCTGAATCACAGCCATATACAAAAGCTTAGTAACACAGAACAAGAGTGCATTCTTCCAGATCTGCCTCCTACTGCGATATCGTTAACATCTCAACTATTTATGGCCATGCCATATGATGGCACAGGTAGGATGATCTGCCCTGTGAACACTCGCGAACGAACATCTGGAGACCCTAAAACATCCGGATAGGTTCACAAATCTTTTTCTTCTTCTTCTTCTTCTACTTCTTCTTCAGCTTCTTCTTTGTAATGCGTTTTCATCTTTGCACACATTACAGAATTTGGCTCCCTGGGCAAGAAAAGTAGTGAGAATCTGTCACTGGGCTCCTTTTGCATTTATGCAACTGAAGGGGAGAGAAAACATTCACGGAGAATATTCTGTAAAATACGCAATAAATATATGGAATGTGAGTCAAAGAAGAAAATGCAAGTTCAGCATTAGCGCCTCATCCAGCTGATTTGTTGATGCCTCTCTAAATGTTATGCGGTACATTAACAATCAACACTGAAAAAATTTGATGGCAACAAGAATCCTATTAATCATCAGTCTAGTCGATCATGACAGCTCGTGATAAGATGAAATGCCCAGAAGTTAGGTAAATAACTCAAAAGCTTAAAAAAAATTAAATCGGATGTGTTTTTAGTTAGTTTCTCAGATGGGACTGCTGCAATTAACCATTTAAATTATTTGCCAGCTAACCCATGTTCTTTTTTTGCACAGTGTGTCATTAAATTGAGATGATCTAGTTAAAGTAAAACATAATCACATCCACTGATATAGAACGTGATACGACAAGTTGAAACATACACAAGGAGTACAGATGCACACGGCCATTCAGAATTTTCCTCAGCTTTGTACTCCCTGACCACAGACTCTAAGCGCAGACATGTAGGAAACTTCTAGGTACTAGAAGCACTTTGCTCAAGATCGAGCCAGCTGATAACTAGCCAGCTTAATTTTTGAGTGTTCCTGGTCCGTATAATAACTACATTTGACCTCAGAGTTGATTTAACGTTGTCTCTTTTCTTTCTACACTTCTCTGAGGTGCGGAATCTTCAGCACTATTAGTCCGATTTGGACGGTAGCCACGCTAAAAAAAACTGCCCAGGGGAAATGAAGCTTTTAAGGGAATATGTGGAACCAGTCCATCTAAGGCTGCAGCCGATAACAGAGCAATCTGTTACACAAGAGAGGTACCCTAAAGTTCCATGAAACTTTGATCAGGTGTCAAGACATTTGTTTTGTTTAATTTAACTGTCAGGGAGTCCACACATACACCAGTCCAGCTTTTTTCATCAACAGTATTAAAGTGACAGACTGACAAAGTAGAGCTGAGAGGTTTAAATAGTATTAAGTTTTCATGTGAAGCACAGAGAATAAACCACAGTGGAAAAAAAATGTTTATCACAGGTCTCCTAGACAGAACAAAAACACCGCGATAAGCGCGTTAAGATTCTAAACCATTAATTTGAAGTTAACTACGTTGTTCTTGATGTTAAAGATTTGTCTAACTTTCATTTCTTTCATTTTGTGAGATAGGGAAAAAAAAACAGGCGTTCGTTGCCAAATTGGCTTTCACTGCATGACTAAAACTGGAACCCCCAAGAAACTAATAGCAGTCAACACTATGTTTCTGTTGGCAAATAATTTCATAAAATACAGGGGCCATATGAATGGGAACTCAGCTAAACTGGTAGCACGCTGTTAAGACACTTTCCCAGGCATTTTTTCCAGGGACTCTTTAACAGCATACACAACAGCTCACATTAGAAAAATACAACATCTTTTCATATGGTCTTTTACTTCATTTGCACAACCCTTTCAGCTCTGAATTGAAGTCATATGTAACACTGGCTGTCTGATTCATTTATTAATACAATGGCTCGAATTCCACAGGAAAGCTTCGGAAGGCAATGACATACTCTGCAAGAATTCTCACTGCTCTTTCTTTCTCTCTTTCTTTCTTTCTTTCTTTTTCTTTTCTGTCTTTTTCAACATATTCACTATAATGGATCAAAGAGGAAATAGATCTCTTTTTACTTTTTTGCTAGACCCAGCTGCTTGTAAGGATGGAGGAAAATGGATCTTACACGAAAGCCTCATTAAAGAGTGGGCTGTTCAGACACATTGAAGTCTCTGAGGCCTCCTCTTCCTACTCTCCTCCACAGGTGTGTAGCTGGGCTCAGAGCCCAGAGTCCCCGCATGTATGGATTGATCCCCTCTGACAGAGAACTATCCAGGACACAGTGTTCCAACAACGTTGCTGTGATGTTATGTAACCAAGCATATAATAGGTAGTCAGCCCATGGAATTGTCTGGGCATATTTTATTCTTTGCCACTCGTGGGGTTAGCAGCCAACTTAGACCTCTGTTTATCTGTAAAGAAGCGAAATTCCAACGCTTATATGCTATACGCGATGCTGCTTCAGCTGAGGGAGTGTGTGGGTGTTTTCTTCTTGGTCTCGGGGAGTGTCGGGAATCCACGATCAGCCATGCACAACTTAAAACAGATCTCCCTTAACCGCACAGACTTCTCCTCCTGTGGAGGAAAGGGAGCATTCTCTGTTGTTATTTCTCATTGTGCATTAACTCTTTTTTTTTTCTGTAGGGTTCACAGTAGCTATAGCTATTTGATTTGGAATCAGCTGGAAGGTTGAAAGGGCAGGGTTCACAAATAAGTGAAGATGGATTGAGTTGCGTTGTTTTGGTCTAACGTGAGAGAAAACAGACAAGGCCGAGTCATTGACAGAGAGTACAGGAGAACTGACTGCTGTCCTGTGCGGGAAGGAGAACCTCTGAATGACAGGAATTCCATGGAATGGATACAAGGGGTGTGCTGGAAAGTGTCAGGATGGGAAAGGATAAAACAATCCACTGGGAACCCTCGACACAGTTTCATCCTTCAACGCTATCGTTCAACACACTGAAAGTTAGCAGCTAAACGTGAATGGTCGACAAAGTGACCTCACATACTCACTGTTGTTTTCCCTTTCTGCTGTCCCTGTCCCATCTGCATATGAAAGTCATTTTATGAATAGTGATAACACTGCTTTCCCAGTGCATTTTAGTAGCAATAACTTACTGTTAGCCATTCACATTTCTGCATGAATATTCCCCGGATTATAGTATACATTATCTCTCTTTGTTTCAAGTTGCATGATATATGTCTCATACCCTCAAGATAAATTGGCTACATTACAAACGATCAGGCATACTGTGCAACCCCAAACACTAAGAATTTAGTCAGTGCCAGAAAGCTAAGACTAATGCACTTTCACATCCAGACTTCAGGTTTTGGGCTGACGTCCTGCATGGAAAATGACAGCATTTGTGAAGCAGATGTTTGTGTTTTCCGTGAAAGCAAACTTTCTGGCAACTTTATGCCTGACTGCTGTGAACAGCAGACTTCCAGTGAGAAAATATCCCAAAGTGCT
Organism: Chanos chanos; assembly: GCF_902362185.1. Taxonomy (NCBI): domain Eukaryota; kingdom Metazoa; phylum Chordata; class Actinopteri; order Gonorynchiformes; family Chanidae; genus Chanos; species Chanos chanos. The sequence continues at coordinate 10,684,492 of NC_044506.1, read as the reverse complement.
GATTAAACTAATTTAAGGAGAGGGGGAAAAAACCTGAAACTTTATCCTTTAAAACTGATCAATTCTTACCACATTGCACCTGATTGGAGACACATTGCATTCTTTAATTTTTCAAACTGTCGTGGATGTACAATACGCCCAAAACCCCTATAAGAAGACTTTTTTTTTATTTTTAGATGTATATGTAGTTTTATTGTCCATGTTTTACCATTGTTGTTCCACTGTCTTGGCTCACTTCAGCTTCTGTATAATAAGATGTAGGATTTAATTGTAAGTTTAGCCCACTGAATCAAACTCTAACCAAACAAATTGAACTAATGTATTTTATTCCAAGATTTAGAGATCTATAAACTCCTTACGCACGCATACACACACACACGCCATAAAATGACAAAGCACTTTACTGTTTGGAACAGAATTAAGACCTTTGGAGCCCTGTTGTTGATTTAAATTGCTCTTGAAATTACTGTGTTTATAAGCCTTATTTAAACATAAGCTGTTTATTTCAAATAACAAACATGTGTTTGCCAGACAAGCTGCCAGAGCTGGGCTTTCAGTACAGTGTGATTTGGTGGGTAAAACCAGTGCTGTGCATGCATTGCAGAGCAGGTGACTGTAAATATAAAACCCTTCAAACGATGTAAATTAATAATAGTGTTAAATAAAACATATTGTGTCTGAAGTCAGAGTAGCAACACTAGTGACCACATTAGCAAGGATATATTATTAGTCTTAAAAATAATTTTTCAAGTTATAAAGCTGGTTCTTTTTTTTTCTCCTTGTGTAATATGTGTGCTTTCATTTTTAATGCCCCAGGTGTTAAGTCACATTTTGCTCTCTTACATTCAATGCCTGGTCCAGATCTCCTATTGTAAAAGTCACTGCTGCACCCATAAATAAGACTCTAAATGGCTAAAACAGCTGTCACTCATGGGTCTTTGCCAGTTTATTGGAGGGTTTGTGGTTTCCTGCATTTCGTCATCCAATATCATCCCGCCATAATCTTAAGATTCGGAACAATTTCCTGAGCAATAGCCAATTCCTGAATCTTTGATACTGTAATATTAAAGTACATTATTGGATTTGTAAGGGTTTCTATTATTATATTTTTTTCCAGCAGGATAATCATCTGCTCTAAATGTAGTGGGATCATTTACAGAGGTAGTATTTCTGACCTCAAGGTTGCCAATTCATAGCTGCACAGCAATACAAATAAAATTGAACATATCATGTGAAATGTTGTTGTTTTCTTCTTAAACCAAAAATAGATACTTGCCCTTAAACCTGTGGTTACCTGATCTCCAAGCTATGCTTAAATTATTTGAATAAACATGTAGCAGTTGTAGATTTTACACAGATGGCCATTTTTTAATCTGTCCCAGATGCATCATGACTTGGCAGTGACCCAAACTGTCTGTAGAAACTGTGAGAAACTCACTGCAGGCATATCCATGCTCATTTTTATTCTCAAGACATGTCTTTCACTGAAACAGAAGTTTCAAGTCTATATAAAAAATGCCAGTTCTTCATTATCTGCAACACACCGGTGAAAGACGCTGAAAAGCTCACACATGCACCCATGGGTTAAGTTCAGGATGCTTTAGGCCATATTCAGCTACCAAATATATATATAAAAAAAACTCTTAACAGTCACAATAGTTTGTGGTATCATACCTCAGCAAACGTCATCCATCAACACCTACAGTTACACTGAAAAATGATACTAAATCATTTCTTTTGGAGAGGGCTGCGCAGACATTCAGATCCAATGTGGAAAAGTCTTCAGTTGGCCATGTTGTTCTTGGCATGGCACGGCGAAATGACAACATTAGCCTTCCTGCTAAAGGAAAGCTGCTCCCCACGGGGTCAAGGTAGAGGGTTCATCCAAGATCAAACGCAACATGTGCCAGAGGTATTCCAAAACAAAAGTGTTTTTATCTTCCCCCGTGCCTTGCATTCACTAGCTACGCCTGGAACAAACGCAAGTCGTAGGTGCCCAAGAGAACAGTATAAAACCAGACAATCAGTCACATATAATAGCAAAAGAAATAGGATTATCTAACGCTGCGGCGCAAATAAAATATGAAACGTAATGTATAGCTTTCAGCCAGTCACCTTGGGTAAAATTTGTCAGTCACATGATCAAGTTGCTAGAGAATGCTTTTTTTTTTTTTCTCCTCCTTTCAACTGTTTGAAAACCTAAGAGAAAAGTTTTAAGGCCTACGTACATTGTGAATAATCATAGCGAAATCAAAAGCTGTGGGAAGTTGACCGATTTTGGGCGGGAAAAAAAAAAAAAAAGTAGTCTTGTGAGACCTTCACATATTTTTCAACAAACAGGATTCTCTGAATAGTGCAATCACCAGAGAGTTACGCAATGAGACTTAACGACTCATTGGGAAATTATTGTTGTTTATCTGTTTGTGTCTCTGCTCTGGTTTGTTTGTGATCTGTGGTGTATTTTTCATACCTAAGCCATGTATGCCTTGATTTGTGTTTACTCGCTCTGTGTATTTATTGATTTGTCTCTGTGGAGCTGCCTCTGACGACCCATATCCATCATGATTTGTTTAGACACGGCTGTGATCAGCACAGCTGGCTGTTTGGCAGAATTTGAGAGGTCATAAATACATTTCCTATTCATTTCTTACAGCCACGAATTGTTTCCTCAAGGGGATGGCTTTGTATCTTGCTTTGATCACAGTATATCATATACAAACATCTAAATCGGACAACTAATCAAAAACGTCTTGCGCTGAGGGAAAATGCCTGACTAGCTCTGACCACAACTGAAAACAAATCCACTTAGGCTGAGTTTCGCCTGTGTGTGTCGGAGAGAACGGCAAAGCCACAAATCAAATAAGTCCAAACTTCTGGAGCTATCGAATCACCAGCTGCTTGAAGATGAGCGAAGACATTTTGAAAGTCAGTTGCCCAGCCAAAATGCCAGTCTAGAAATTAAGATGTACACTCACATGGAAGTCACAAAAGTGCCAAGCTGTAATGTTGTTGGTTTTTTGGGGGGTTTTTTTGCTTTTTTTTTCAAACACTTTTTCAGTAGATTTATATTACATTAAAATTTATTTACTGAACTTGTGATGTTCTTGGAAAGGAAATGCGCTATCCGTGATGACATACTGGAAGCATCCTGTAAATGAAAAGTAGTGAAGACTGTAGTGCTATCTTTGGTTTATTCAAAAGGTAAATAAGTATGAATTAAAAAAACAAAAAAAAACCAAAAAAAAAAAAACCACGAAGCAAAGTACAAAACTATGGGAAAAAAAAATCAGAAATATTGGAAAGAGCTGTCAAGAAGTTGCAATTATAGCTATGTAATTATGCTGTAATTATCTATGTATTACAAGTATTTATTACACAGCATCTTCCAGTTAGCATGGAGCAGATTCCCTGTATTACAAACAAGGCAAGTGCTAGTAAATGTCACCTATTACGTGAATATATTACACCGGAAACCAGTCTTTTTTCTTTCCTGTGTAATTTTCGTGTTATCTGACATTAAATGTATCCAGAGTATTCACCACTGGTCATTACTCAGAACATTGTTGAGGATTATGTAGTTTGGCATTTATGGCTTTTTTCCCCTTTTTTCTTGTCTCTACAATCAGCTGGTGAGAGTACGCCATGTCATAGTTATCAATGTATCTTAGTCAGATCTGAGTAAATACAGTAGCAATCAATTAAGTATTGAAACAGTGCAAAATCCTCTCAAAGGCACTTAAATGGAATGTTCACAACATTCAGACATATACAAATTTACAGTTTCAAATTTAGTAACACTGCTCATCAGCAGAAAATATTTTTCTTCATTGACGTCCAGTTTCTACTTCTTCTAGCCTTTGTGATTGTCATATTATTACTCCAGCGTAATTATTTCGCATGTAATACTGAATTTAATATTTTTACAGATTTTTTTCTTTTCTTTCTTTTTTTTTTTTTTTGGACTCTGCTGTTATTACTAACTGCCTTAAACAACTGATTTATAACCAGTTCTGTTTCCCACAAGATAACCCTTAAAAGTAGGAAAAAAAAAAGTTAAGCTGACTCTGGATCAGTTAGTAAAAGCCCTTTAAGTACCAACACGGTTGATTCCTGAGGAATAGACGGAGTCCGTTTTGGAGTGGGTGGGGCTTGCAGAGAGGTCATAAGTGAGCGTGCTCGGAACTGTGGTCGCTGTCGTGACTGTCATCCTCGTTGCCAGGAGAGCTGATGGGGTGGGGTAATCCCACCATGCCTGAGAACTCAGAAGGCAATAACGTTCCCTTCTTCACGTTCACCAGTTCTTTCTCTCGCGCCGCAGCCCCCTGCTGCCCTCCTTTCACTCTTTTCCACTTCATCCTTCTATTCTGAAACCACACCTTCACCTATAAAATAACAGAGGATGAACCGTTACACTTAAAAAAAACATTCAAGACAGCGTGATGCCTAATATATAATACGGTAATCTGAGTTACAGATACAGCGATCAAGGGAGAAGGATGTTTTGCTATTTGTAATTTTTATAAAGCGAGTCAATAAATTCTGTTGACAGAGTTGTTAATTGATATACAGTAGCCAACCGTACAAAATGTTTACAGGATTAGCTCCGTCTCCTAGCAACATACGTATGAGAGATCCTGCATCAGGGAAACTCAATGCCACTCTGTGGGCGCGCATGTGTGTCAGGGTGCTTTCGAGAAGGAACTGCTCTGGCTCATAGAGCCCACAGCCAAACCACCATCACCCTCTCTGTGTCAGAACCCCATGGCTTCTGACTGCCTGTGCATGCAGATTGTCTTTTATCACTCTGTGTGTGTGTGTGTGTGTGTGTGTGTGTGTGTGTGCGTGCCCATGTGTGTGTGCGTGTGTGTGTGTGTGTGTGTGTGTATGAGGGGTGAGAGATTTACAGACTTGCTGTAACAGACCTCTGCCAGCACAGCACTCTCTCTCTCTCTCTCCCTCTCTCTCTCCCTCTCTTTCTCTCTCTCTCTCTCTCTCTCTCTCTTGCACTCTTTACATGGCACATTTATAATCCATGCCCAACACCTCATCTCATGCACGTCTTTGGCAGGAAAAGAGTGGAATGGCCATTTCTTTCATTAAACTTTAAATCCTCTTCCAGACACAGAGTGAGACTGCCGTGCTTCTTTGAGTACGTGTTGAGAACTCTGAATACGTGTTTTTTCCTCTGGTGCCCGAGAAGTGTTGGAGAGCAGAGAAACCTGACGTGCTCCGCGGGGGGCTAGCGTCGACCAGCTAGGCTATTTCCACCTGGTCAGCAATGTGCTGATACATAGATGACAGTGGCCTGTTGGCCCTAAGCCCTGTTTTCTATCCCTGACTACACAGCTTGCTCCCGATTCGCTGCCTCTTACTGATGATTAGGCTGTTACCTAAAACGGCCCGATTGGGTTTGGATCCCCAGAGGGGCGCCCCATTTCCCTGCCCACCCTACGACCGACACGTTGCTCTTTTCAGGGGTGCGGGAGGGGACGGTTTTATTTTCGGACAAGGCGGTTATTTTCAGAAAGGGGCTACAGGTATTTTAGGATTGGCTGTAGCTGCGAGTCACGGTGACGGAGGTTACCTTACATGACAAACACTTTAGAGTCCTAAAATATCCTATAAAAGAAAAACAATTATCGGCCTTTTTCGTATCGTGTTATCAGAAGGGTTCATCAAAGTTTAAAATGTGTTAGCGCGTAGCAGATGCATAAGCAGCTATGCATTCAGATAATCATTATTATAACACATTATGTGCTATGACAAAAGCTAACTAGACAGTGCCTAATTTCAAGTTTCATTTTATTTTACGTCAAATTTTATGTCAGCTCGGTTGCGCTAGGACACATTCTACTGTAATAAGTGGCTACCATTAATACTCATTTACAGTGAAAGTCGAAATAATCGCGGTCAAACAGTAACCACACCGAGATACGAACGTTACCATGACTGAGATCCAGGATCAACCCACACGCTGAGGTTTACTGGGCCTTCTCTCAGAATCACTGGATCGTGAGCCAGGGAAGTGTGGGAGTAGGGAGTGAAAAAGAGTCCGAACAGGAAGAGTCAAATCCTAGGTGAGTTGTCTGGCTTTTGTTTAGGCCAACACACATGAACTGAAATGATCCCGTCTCACAAGTTCACATATGGCCGTGTGAGATGTGTAGGGTTGTTTTGACAAAGCGCGGGACCGCAAACATGATCTGAGATTTATTGCTAAGACATGAAGGAAGCGTTTGAGCGGCCCGCGTTCAAAAAAGCACACCGAAAACAGCTACCCGCTTACATGTGCGGAAGTGATGAGGTTTCACGCGTAAATGTAGTTTGGAATTGACATTATGGATTCATGGTAAAGTCCAGAAATCCAGGGTGTGAGTTATGCCATTCCCCACATTTAAAGGCCTTGTTTTTAAGACGAGAGATGATGGAGTGAAGAGAGCTTTGGCCTTGCTTCATGAATGGAAAAAGAGATAAAAGAATCATCTAGTCATCGATGTGCCACAATAATTAACAATCACAAACAGTGTTTTGGACGCAGGTACAAGAATGTACTATTCTCATACTATTCCCAAACCATTTCTGCCTTTCAAAGAAATTCAGTGTTTTGCAATCCATTATCCTATGAGCGCACCACCAGTTCATTACTGATTGAGAAATCTAAAAACATAAATCTTATTTGAACGATGGTTTTATTTCTAATGGACTTAATCAGCGTCATATTTATTGTGGGAGGAGGACAATTCAGCAACACTGGGGAATAATAATAATAATAATAAAAAAAGTTACCCCATAATTTTTTAAAACAATTCAATGAGCAACAATTTCTCATGGTCAGCTCATTTCAGCCATCTCATCTTGCACAGAAAAAAAAAAAAAATCTATGAGCAAAATGATTTTTTTATTATTATTATTTTGTGATGACAGACAACACTAATGCCTCTTAAAAACTGTACATTAAAAACAGACCCAAGATATGACATACTTGTCTCTCGGTGAGGTCAAGGTTGACAGCGATTTCGTATCGTCTCAGCCGCGTCAGATAGTTGTGGTGGGCAAACTCGGACTCTAGTTCCCGAATCTGTTCCTTGGTGAAGGCTGTACGCTCCTTCCTGGGTTTGCTGCTCACGTCTGACTTATAGCTCCCGTCTTGGGAATCTGAAATGAAAAACAGAACTTTTTCCAGCCACAGTAAAAAGTAGAAATGCGAGAAGAAAAAAAAAAAGGGCCAAAAGCAAGAGGAGCGAAAAAAATAGGATTGTGTGATAAACTACAGGGGCCCGACCGAAACGAAAATAAAATGAAAGCAAAACAATTAGGGGTGTCAATCACCTTTTATTATGGCGATATTGGTCATGCATCTGGTGGAGCCAGAGTGGGGCCCGGAAAGGAACGTGTGTACGTGTGTGTGTGCGCGTGTGTGTGTGTGTGTGTGTGAGAGAGAGAGAGAGGGAGAGAGAGAAAGAGAATTTGTGTGTGTGTGTGTGTGTGTGTGTGCGTGCGGGTGTGTGTGTGCAGTCACGCACGCTAGCACAACTAAATCTGGGTAGAATCACACACAGCTCAACTCACTATCTCCAACTATCAGATCCATTTTCTCCTATTCGAAAGAGTGGAATAATTGCGCCAAAAAAAAAAAAAAATTTTTGAAAGTGTTTTCATAGTTTGTAAGAGTGTTTTTGTATCAGCTAATAGTAGCAGTGCTGGTTAATATGATACATTTACACATTCACAAGCTCAGAAGAGTTCATATTTTTTCTCAATATTTCCTGCTGGTAATACTTTTCACTTTGGGTCATATTACCTGAACATAAACTGACAATTTACTGAGTCATATCACTGTATTTTTTCCTTCAAGCCTTTTTTTTCATGGAAAGTCACAATTTCACCATAGAAGCCATAGAAAAAAGTGAACCCTACTCCAGTTTGGATTTCAACTTCGTGGTGGGTGATACAGGATTAACAAGTAGCTCAAGGAACAGAGAAATTCCGTAGCCTAACAAAACTATCTCAGTATGATGCTGTCCTCATGTTATGTTTGCTCAGCTTTTCAATGTTAAGTTATGGTATTAGCCAGGAGGCAGCTTCCCAAAGAGCTAACTGACTGTGATTGTTCTTGCGAATTCATGAAACTTGTTTGAAACTTATTTAACTGATGATGATGATGTACTTCTTTGATCTAGTAACAGTTAACCCTGTCTTAATTAGACCAGAAAGTGAATTCTGCGGTTCTATGCAGGCATACTTTAACCACTGTTCTACGGTTATACTGAAATTCTGTTGACGGCTCAGATTAAAATGGATCATTTTAAAAGCAATTTACAACTTTGCACTCGAATAGTCCTTTCACCTGATGAGTCTTTACGCTCAGTTTTCGGAGGGCTACTTGTACATCCGCTGGAGACATTTTTTTTTTTTTAACAAAAGTAACAACACTACCCACTTTTGAATAAAAGTCTGAGTTTGGAAAAGCTGAGTTGGCTCTCTGTCCACTGGTGACTCCAGTGGGCTGAGGAGCAGGCTCTGCAGGTGTGTGGGGTGTGGAAGGCCCCCATGACAGACAGCAATCCACCCTGAATTCTTTAAAATATCCAGCTCAGTTTTTTTTTTTTGGACAGAGAAGGCCAAAGAGAGGTCACATTTGAATATTTGTACTCATAAACATTTAATCAATGGAGACAGCCGCGCCAAATTACACACAGAGTTGATCTGTGATGTAAGTATGAGCATTCAGCTCCAATTAGGTGAGAAGTTCTTAATTTTGTCCAGGTTTGCCGTACTCTCAAGTAGAGAAGCAGTTCCATGTACTATTTTTTGCAATCTGAAAGCAAAAAAAAAAAAAGCGCTATGTATCGTTGTGCTTGTGTGTTCTTTGCGTGGAAAGACATGTATAGGCAGATGTTGGTTAGAACATCAGAGGGACGTTTTGAATGTCACACTTACAGTCGATAAAAAAAAAAAAGAAAAGGTCAGATCCTAATTTATGTCCCGTTCTCTTTAGTACGGCTTTTATATCCTGCTGGCGCCTCAGAAACGAAACTTTCATCATTAGATGTGCTGAAAAACAGGGCAGTGCCAGCCACAAGAGCCTGGGTTGCCAAATTCTGAGGGCACGGACACGCGATTCAGGAAGCCACAATTCACATTTATACTTTGTTTTATGTATAATTGATGAATTTTTATTTGCGGCATGGGAGTATCTTAACGTTATGTATCATAACATAATTAGTTATTTAACAACTGACGTAATCCACAATATAATCCCTGAACTACGTTGGTCTTCCGTGTCCTGCATAGTCCTGTTGAATCTGCTGACTGTTTCTGTTTTCTATTTTGCGTGATTATTTAGAGAGGGGCTTGAGCACTGGTTTAGAATTATAAACAATTGGAAATAAATCATTTTTTTTATTTAATAGACATGAAAAGAGATTTTTTTTTTCACCGAAATATCTTTTAGATTGTTGTAACTGAATTTTTAGGGGCTTATGGTATGGCAGTTTGAAACTCTGGGATAAAACTGTGTTGCCAAGTCTGATGGATTATGAGACCCAAATCTCATATTTTATATCCAACATCATTCTTCTGAACAGTCTATAATCTCTCCAGCCTATCATTGCAACATCGCCACACTACTTCACGAGACATATAACATACTGCTGAATGAAAACCATGTTGCTTTTGATAAGTGCCAGTGAAGTTTAAGTAGGAAATTGGATTTTGGAAACAGGGACTCTTCTAAACGCCAGCGGGGAAATTTCTGGAAATCTCGAGGAGTGTTTGAGCTATCCATCACATTGCCACCCCGGCCTAAACCGTGGCACTGTGGAGATAGGAATCTAAAGTTTGTAACTGGAACAGTTTCAGCCTCTGACAAGTGTTAACTGAAAAAGGTAAGCAGAGTGTAAGCACACTGTAATACCTTGCCTCCTGGTCTTTCCTTTCACCGCTAAGCAAATGACAGAGCTGTTTATAAAGACTGCCTACACATCAAAAAAGATTCCTCTTGATTTTAGACCAAGCGGTCACTCTCCCCCACCATCAGATTCAGTCAGCCGCCATTTTACACTGACAGTGGACTCTGAGTTTATCAGCGTTGATCAGACTGCTCCAGACGTCTCGCCCTCTCTATGACGGTAATTAGATCTATGGCGATCGAATATGAATTTTAAAATGCAGTCAGACACCGGTTTGTCACACCTGGCAGTAGGAATGACCTTTACCGTGCTTTATTTCACCTTTGTGTTTCCGCTCATGTATTTTCAGGTTTCCCAGTTCATACCATAGTGCAGCTGCAGCTCTAAACATTCTCTACGGCCGTAAATGCACTGCATGTCGTTTAGGTACCAGAAACCCCAGGTGTGACCAATGTACGCTTTAAAGAGCAGGCTTCACCTGCGGGCTATTAATGGCTTGAGGGGAAATGCCAGGGTGAATTACACCTCAGAGACTGATGAGAGAGAGAGAGAGACACACACTCACAGCACTGCCTGCTCCGGGCCGAACCATTAAAAGTACAGAGCGCTTTGCAGATTAGATTTAGGATCTTTTGTTTCAAATGGTAAAAAAGAAAAAGGGAAAGAGAAGAAGGAGAAATAAAAAAAAAAGAAACATCGGTCCAATCAGCGTTCAGGTTTCCACAGGTGGGTGACAGACATCGTAGAGGAATGAAGAGGGGAAAATAACGAAGTTGTTTTTGGTTAGGTATTTAAATTACACCGTGGTTTGATTTAGTTGACAAATTTGGAAAACCAGATGTGGAAATATTAGAATTCTTATGATACTGCGGCAGCTGCAATGCAGTGCCGAATAGATTCTGGTTACACATCTGTAATAACTGTTGTAATAAAGCTTAGTAATTACACCTGTCAATGCCATCATTAACCATCAAACATTGGTTCAAAAATGTGTTATAATTATTATTATCATTGTTCAGCTTTTTCATTTTCAGTATTAAGCACATATGATAAAAAGGAACCAAATCCCTCGATTCAGTTGTGTGTGATGTCGATGTCGATTCAGTTGTGTGTAAAAGTGGAACCACACTGAAAAACCATCTGATATATGAGCCTGCTGCAACATACAGCAAACTAATGGATTTCATTAGCAAAGTTAGTACATTTTTGACTGAGTGTGTTAAATAGTACGCAATTTTTTTTTCTCCTCACAGTCTTACAAATGAAAAATTGTTTTATATACGACTTTACATAAACTGTTCTTGAAAATAAATTACTTGACAAGTTCTCTCTGAAAATCATTGGCTCCATTTGATCAGATTAAAAATTGTTTTCATGTCAGTTACTAAGAGCAAATTTCAGGCTTTTTCAAATATGTCCAATAATAACACAACCCAGAGTAATTAAAATTTTAACTTGAAAAATGAAACATAAAGTTAACATTTCTAAATACAAAAATACAAACACCCAAAGCATTATGTGCTTCATTATTACCTAGAAAATATTGTGACAAATTATCATTAGCCTTTTCTAAGTATTTGATATAATTATATACGGACGTGAATTAATAAGTACACGGTATTTTTTTTCCCCTTTGAGCAGTTTTTGAGACTATCTTTTTTTTTGGCAAAAATGAAAGTGTTTTAGGTTCATTCATTGATTTTTACTCTTTGAAGGTATTACTGGAACATTCGAGGGATAACTGAGACTAACAGAGATGTTCTCTTGGCTTCCCAGGGCAGCCAGAGCAGCTGGGACACTCTCATTTGACACAATAGGAGTACCGACCTAATCTTTATGATTAATACTATAATACAGTCAAACCCCTTCAGAGAAGCACCCACGTGTGTCAAAACAATGAACAAAACTAATAAACCAAGAGATTTGGTCCATTAAACAACAATTTGTTAAATATTGCAGAAAGAATTCATTTGTGATTTGAGGCTGGTTTGACATGATTATCTTCTATCTGTATGTTTTTACAAAGTATCCATATAGCACTTTCAATGTTTAAAAAGAAAAAAAAATACATGACTAATCTTTGCATTTTTAGATTAAGTTCTATTTTTATGGACAATAAAAGTTGCTAAGCAGCTGATTAAAGAAATTTTGTTTTGCGCATGGGTTTAATTACCACAGTTTAAATTTTGTTTCATATTGAAACACTGTTCCATTTCAGTGTTTGATCCTAAAACAACACCACACATTACTTTCATATTTTGGAGAATAACCAGTTGGCCTTTTCAAACAGTGTTAAAAATAAAAAAGTTTCAGAGTATGCAGAGCATATTATGAATGTCTCTTACCGGAGCTGTCACTTTTTCCTTTACCATTTCTCCTCTCTGGTTCCACAGGAGACATAGTCTGTCGCCCAAAGTCCCCGGAAACACACGAAGCCCCAGAGGGGTCAGTGCCGCCTGGATTGGAGGGGCACATGGTTTGGGCTCCTGGCCCTCCTGCACCGCACAGCTCTTGTACGGCAGCGTCAGGGTGCGGGAGACAAAGGCCGTGACGTGCCCCGGCTGGAGAAGGCATCTGTGGGATGTGCCAGGCGGGTTGGTGTTGGGGATGATGGGGGTGCTGCTGAGGAGGGTGACTGCGATGGTGCGGTCCCCCAAAGGTCCCCTCCTCGGGCGGGTAGCTGCAGGGTGGAGAGGGTCCCGGCAGGTCGGGGTAGGAGATGTGGTCTGAGCGTCCGTGGAGGGCCAGCGGTGACTGGGTTAAGGCCGGATGCAGGGCCTGTGCCGGAGCATGAGGGCTCCGCAAGCAGCCGAACAGAGAGTGATCCATCGTCCCCCAACGGCCGTTAAGATCCACACCGATCGAACTCCAAGACCAAATTTCCTCTTCCAAAAACAACTCCTCCAAAGTTGACAATGAGAGAGGCTGAGATGTAAAACTGAGGTAATGTAGGCTATTCAGAGGTGGTGGGTGAAGTGAAAAACCCCAAAAATCACCAGCTCCTCCCGGGCCCCTCTCACCTCTTACCCACGTCTCTAGCGGCTCAGGCGGTTGTGGCGGCTCCCGCGTTCCGGTACAGAGCGGTGGAAGGAAGAAGGAGTGGACGGTGATGAAAGGCTGGGCCTCTGGTAATCCCGAGCATGTGGCCCCGTTGCCAGGCGTACTGAGGGTAAACACACACAGCGAGCAAGAGGCAGCTCGGGTGACGGAGAGAAGAAGAGGAAGAGCGAGAGAGGGAGAGAGAGAGCGAGAGAGCGAGAGTGAGAGAGAGAGAGAGTGAGAGAGGGATCGAGAGAGAGAGAACGGTCCTGGACCTATGCGCAGGGATAGGGTGCTTTCAGTGAAGTGGTGTGGGAGAGAGGGAGAGAAAGAAAGAGAGAGGGAGGGGAGGCGGGAGGAGGGGAGGGGTGGGGGTTAAGGGGGGTTGATGTTATATATAGGGTGTAACGTGAGAGGGAGGCTGGGTCACCGGTTCGTTGCGACTGACCACATGCATACGATCTTCCTCCTCCAGAAAGCAAGGCACAATAAATCTGTGGCATTCAAACCAGGCCTGGCCTCAGGGAAAAGTGGGCAATTTATTTTGGACCTGGGCTATCTGACCCCTGCTGGCACATTTTCTGAGAACTGAGTTGCATCAGCACTGCGTTTTTTTGAATGTGGATCGGGGGGGCGGGGGGGGGGGGGGGGGGGGGGTTTGCTCTTGGGTAGCAGAGAACTTGCTGTTAAAGCTGTTTTTTGTATGTGTCAACACTCGTCTGTGTTTGGAAAAAAAAAAAAAAACAGCAGGAAAAAAAAAACAGGAACGTCACCTGACAATCGATAGCTTTCAAACAGTGTGTCCGTGATCCCAGTGTAGTTATGCTGATATTCTCAACATTGATAAATCAAGAACCAGGGCAGGGAATTCTTTGTTTTTCAATGCTTCTGAGGTATAATAAATCCTGATAAAATGTCACAAATAAAATATACGACAAGAAACACACTACTGAAACAGATACAGCAAAAGACATGAAATCCAAGATGTTAAAAAGGTCGTCCAAATATAAACCTGTCTTTTCCCATTCTATAATTTTGCTCTGCACATCAATCTTTTCCGTTGGAAATGAAGAGTACTTAAGGAAAGCTTCAGCGTATCTCTGGATGAATGTTTTATCCCTCCTACTGTGACAGTTATAAAAAATTGTAAAAAATAAAACAGAAACATCTCAATCTATATGAATTGTAATTGTGGAATATCAAAGAACCAAGTTCTACGTCATTTAAGTCTAGTTCGTTTTAGATAATGTTAGGATTTTGTATTAGTCACGTAAACCCAACAGTTAAAAAGTAGAAGAGGTTCAAGTGAGGGGGGGGGGATTGTAAGAGTCTTACACTTGTCTCACTTGTCTCAAGTGTTGGATTGTTTGAAAAAGTATAAAAACATTTTTAATGAGAAAAGTTCTCACTCCCCAAGGAAAACTCCAAGTTTTAATGAATGCAATGAGAAAGCAAAACTTTTTTTATTGGCTTTTATTGTACTGCTTTACTGTAAAACGAAACTCATTTAGAGCGCTGAGATGCATGTTAGAGCCTGTGTGCGCTATTCATTTTGCATTTTCTTATAATTTCACAGCGTTTCATTTGATTTTATAGATTTCTTTACCCACAATGGAAAAACATCTAAAATATCCAGAAATCATAAAGGATCTCGTCTTTCTTGTGGTGGAAATAGCTGAAGAAAGTGTTGCTTACAAATGCTCCGAGTTTCCCAAAAGTGGAATTTCCCAAAAAGAGAGAGAGAAAAAAAAAGGTTTCCAAAAGATTTAAAAGGCTTTGATGCTCTTAATATGTCACATGTAATAAATTTGTTATTAAATATAAGTTCATGTGGTGAGCACGCCAGTTATTTTGAACTGTTTACAAATTATTGTCATGGCTCATACAAGATTAATTTGTTCAATAACTTCTGTTTTTATTCATTCAAGGTACATATTGGGTTAGTTTGTTTAGTATCGTTGTAGTCCTTCCAGCTCAAGTCAATCTGCATTCCATTTCAAATTATAACAGCTCAGAACAACATGACCCAAATTCATCATACTCCAAATGTGATCAACCCAAGAATATCTGGGAGTGTTTTTTTTTTTCAAGGAACAACTGATAATATTGGCACATAAAGTGCTTATATTTCTCAGATAAGAAATATAGCTTGTCAAGACGGACAAACAATCAGAAGAATGAAAAAAAAAAAAGGGCTCAGAATTTCAGCGAGTTACATCAGACAAATTCAGAATAGTCTCTGTCCTCAGCTCGTCCTGTGTTCTCCGCATTTACCGCTCTCCATACATTCCCGCAGACCTATAGGCGATTGTGGTGACCCAGCTACACATAGAAAGCTGGACAAGGAGAGGAAATTAGATTCATTCTGAGGGAAATTACTTTAACAGACCACCAAAAGCCTTACGTGGGTGTTACCGCTGCTCCCTCCATTCAGATTGGAGGGACGGTCTTGTCCGGTGGTCTTGTATTAAGCTCCAAAAGAAAATACAGTGTTTGCTTAACAAATTAGGCCAATTAGTCGTTATGTAAAGTAATCTGTGAGCAGAGCCCCAGGTTGCGTATTAATGCTCATCTGGTTTTGGTTTGGGCTTCAGACAGTGTGGCACACCAGTGCCCTGTGGCCCCAGTGCTCAGAGTGGTCTCTCTCTCTCTCTCTCTCTCTCTCTCTCTCTCTCTCTCCCTCTCTCTCACTCTCACATTCTTGGAGGGTCTGAGCCCCAAGTCCCTGTAATAGCCAGCTGCTAATTTGACAGGTCCCTCAGGAAAAGGGATATTCTTCAGGTGAGTCCTTCACCATATGGCTCAACAGCAGGTGTGTTTGTGTTTGTGTGTGTGTGTGTGTGTGTGTGTGTGTGTGTGTGTGCGTGTGCGTGTGCGTGTACGTGTATGTGTACGTGTGTGTTAGTGTGTGTGTATGTATGTATGTGCCTGTACATTGTGTTTTCATGTGTGCATGTCTGTGTGCACATATGTGTATCTATGTGGTGTGCATGTATGTGTACGTGTGTGTGTGGGTGTGCATATATCTTTTTCACAATATTTTTAAGCATCGCTGCTCCAACAGAGAGTATGAAAATTTGTTCGATTTTGTTTTGCATCAAGGCGCCTCAACCTGCTAGTGTCAATCAGGTAACCTGGTAACAGTGAATTAATGTTGCTAAAAATAAAACTTTGTCTTTCCTTAAAATGAAAGGGAAAAGCTCAAATTATGTTGGTGTTGATGTGGACTGACTGTTGTTTAATTACTACAGCTGAAATAACTCAAAAAGCCTCTCATTTTTATCTGATTGTTTAATATATACACTGATATTATAAATATGTATTTTAATTGCATTTTAAGTTTTTTAATGATCCCTTCATTATCTACTGACATCTTATGATTTATTTTGCTTTCAAGTGGCATTTCAAAGCCCAAAAATAAAAGTTGATGTAACAGAGTATCGCTTTCATTAGCTTAGAAATGAAAACATGTTAGATGAAAAGTTTTGATGAAAAGCTTACTGTGGTGTGTCAGATTCTTTCATTGTGGCACATTTAATGGGAAATTCCTCAACAAATTTGGAACAATGCTATACTTTGATTCATTAAGAATAAAAATAAGGGAGGGGGACACATTGCATTGGAAACATTGAGCTGATTATTCTTCTCTTCTTTTCCTTTTTTCTTTTTGTTGTTGTTGTTGTTGCTGTTGTTGTAAGCAGTGGAAAAACACAAAAGAACAATTCTTGAGGTAAGATCTGTAGTCTCTGAGCTCTTTATGCTCTGTCACTCATTAATAAAAAAAAATAAATAAAGATAAAAATTCATGACATATAATAGGGTATGTTCTATTTATTGGGTGTCTGTATGCTATCAGCTGCTCACTGGTAATTTATGGGGCTAATCTGCTAAGCAGGCCGCTGGGCACTCACTAGTCCTCTATAAAAGAAATCCTATAGCGTCAGACTCGGAGGAGCTTTTGTCACACTCTGACCAGCTGCTCTGAATTACAAATTACATATGCATATTACAGCTAGATCCAAGTGGAGATTACACCAATGTAACAATGAAGCAATGAAACATCCAAATTGTGTTTTCCTCTCCACAGCTGCAACAAAACATAATGGACTTTGTATTACAGTGCAGTATTCAAGGTTTACTTCACTAGAATTTTATGATTATTAAATAGCTGAAGTAAGGAATGGCTGAGAACTTAAGTGCTGTTTGGCTTTTCAAAAAGGAAAGTTCAGTTAATATCTACATATATCAAGCATATGAAACAACAGCGAAGCAGTTAAGTAAAATGAATAAATATGTAAATAAATAATAAACTTTTGGTCAAATCCTTATCAATTGTACATATCAGTTACAACTCTAAGAACATAATTTAGCTCATCCCAAACATGCATAGCGACTTAAAATCAAATCCAAATTAACCTCGATCCGTGTCTCTGTTTCGAGTGCACCCAGGTTTGCGTCTGACAGGGAGTGTTTTGATAACGCGCCGGAATACTCGGATTCACAGAGCAAGTTCCAAATCAGAAATCCATACAGTCTCTGGGGCCACGCTCCTGTCTGCGCATTTCGAGCGAGTGTCTAAACTTCAACCTTCTCTACTGACTGTATCTGAGACTAATGTATTCCTCATGCAGCTCCACTTACTTTGTCATGGTCTTTAAATAGTGAATTTGTCTCTGTCTGACTGAAAGAAATATACATACTGGCATATTTCAAAAACATGAAAATGAAGAAAATGAAAAAAAAAACAAAACAAAACAAAACAAAACAAAACAAAAAAAAACCCTCATCATTCCAATTTAGCTCTCTACCTCCGCTGACATATTGTTCTAATAATAGCAATATTTCTGAAAAGTGAACTTGACATTTTGTAATTTAATGGCTTCCTTCTCCTCTTTAGTTCTTCCTTCACTAGCCAAGTTCTTACATGGGATTTTACTCTGCCAGTGACTCTGTACTACTGAAGCGTAATTCTTTTTCTCTTCTCTCTCTCTCTCTTTTTTCTCTCTCTCTATTCCATCTATCATGGACTAATGATTTTCATACTAAAATTTTAAACAGTTATTCATGTCATAAAGGCTTGAGATTTCTCTCTCTCTCTCTCTCTCTCTCTCTCTCTCCCTCTCTCTCTCTCTCTCACTGTGTGTGTGTGTGTGTGTGTGTGTGTGTGTGTGTGTGCGTATGTGAGTGCTTTGTACATCATTCATGCTGTGGTCTTGATCAGGTTCTCTGATCTAGTTGGTTTTGATCCTCTCTTTAATTACTGGAATATTCTCTTGCAGTTAGGTAACGTGACAGTTTTGCATGCCTTGCCTCTTTGCCACTGTTAGTCCTAAAACCATAACTGTTTTGCCAAATGTGAATCAGTACAATTAACAGATTTATCATCAGACAAAAAACAACAGTCATCTTCCGCATGTCAGTTCACTACAAGTGAATGAAATCCACTAGATTTTAGGTACAAATCTTCCCTGGAGCTGAGATGAATACCCAAGTCAAAGATATTATAATTAATAAGAAAGCAAAGAATATAGCCTGAGAGATTTCAAAGACTGCAGAGTTAATATGTGTGATCTGCCCTCTACTGGTGTGGGCTGACAACACATCTCAAAGGGCAGACACGAGAGACATACCTCCCTTTTACACCGAGGTTATCTGTCCTGGGATACATCTTATCAAAGGTTTCTGCGGTAAGAAGGAAAACATAAGCTTTTTTGTGACGAATGAATTCAGAGAGACGGTAATACATATCAGAAACCATCAGATACAAACAAATGAACAAACAAACAAAAAAGTTTCTTTCATACAGAGAACTGCTAGTCGTCTCAATTAGATTAGCTCTCACTGTCATGCTGAGGTAGTCCCCAGCAGGAAAGTTTTAACATTTGGCAGAGGGATTCAGATTTGCTTTGTGTTGCCTCTAGATGGAGGGCCAAAGTGTTTGCCACTTGAATGCCAGCATGCCAGTACTGTGTGGCAGAGCGAAAAAGACAGATGCTTTTTTCATGGAGCTTCTATGGTTTACCCTTTGAGGTTTTTCAAATCAAGCCTCTTTAAACAGCAGAGTAGTAAAACCTAAACGCTTAATTCTGTCTGCTAATGACTGCTTGCATTCCCTTCCACATGTTCGGCCCTTGTTGTTCTGTAATCAGGCAGAATTTCCTATTTTTTGCTCTCTCTAAGTACTAATCCTATTTGAGGATTAAGTGTAAACATTATGTGCAGGCCTGCGCTATCCCACCATTCCGATCGTGAGTCTTGTAAATACGAGAGCTCTTTTAAAAAAAAACCACAATCAAATCGCCAAGAATTCACCATTTTCTTTGCAAATGGGCCGTGTCGCACCACCGTGCGGTGTTTACATGGAGCGGGGTTGACCTCTCGGAGAAGCTGATTAATCCAGAAAAAAAAAAAAAAAGAAAAAAGCGCAAAATTAGAAGAAACCGCAAGTGTAGCGCTTTCCTTTTTTTCCCTCCCTTTTTTGTTCTGAGTGTGGAATCTCTTGTGTTCTCTTTCTAAACGTGCCTCCCCCTCCCTTTCCCACCCCCACCTTTCCCTTTTCATTTTCACACTTGTCTACCTCCCTTTATTGTCTATCCTGGCAAGCACACATACACACACCCACATACACACAACGGGTTATCGTGTGTGATCAAAATGAGAGTGTGTTTATAAACCATAAACCACAGTCCGATTTAATCAGAGATAATCTCCATTGTAAGCACACATCCCAAAGCCCCAGTAACGCCGAGGGATAAATATACCATAAATCTCTATTGTGTCTGTGATCACATACCCATAAACAGAGCTTCGTAGGTGCAGAGCTGAACTTTTGTGTTTTTCAAACTGTAAAAGAAATGGAAAAAACGTGTTAGGGGGTTTGAACTTTTGCACTGAGTTTGCCCACGTTGTTTGGAAGTCCACTGATTAATGCCGCTCTTGTCATTGTCTCGGTCATTTTGCACGCTTAACCAAAAGAGACAGTCGAAGTATTTCCAGTCCACTTTATGTACATTTCCATGGATTTTAGTGAATGACCAAAATTCATTTTTAAAGCAAAGTAATAAAATGAAGAAGATTGTAACCACCTACGCATTAACAAAATGGCTAATTTTTATATTTATACGGTTTCCTTTGATGTATGCCCGCACATATAAAATATGCTGGCAACGTTTATATTGCATTTCTTTTCTTTTCTTTTCTTTTCTTTTCTTTTCTTTTAGGCGACTCCTTCCCAAATCTGCAATCCAAACAGCATATTACTACAGATTTTACAGTAATCTGCCAGCTCAGCTAAAAACTGTATTAAACTATAAACTATGCAAAAACTGAAACATTATCTTCTCTCCATTTTCGCTCGTCTCCAAACTTCTCTGTGCAGAATGGATACTCCCTCTTTCAGAAGCAGTAGTTTACTGAATGACTGTGATGGGTGATATGTCATTTGGCGTGCTG
The DNA here is from genome assembly GCF_902362185.1 of Chanos chanos. Taxonomy (NCBI): domain Eukaryota; kingdom Metazoa; phylum Chordata; class Actinopteri; order Gonorynchiformes; family Chanidae; genus Chanos; species Chanos chanos. Next base: position 10,664,090 of record NC_044506.1, on the reverse strand, counting down.
AGTTTCACAGAGGTGTTTCAGCTCCTTTGTGTCTCCACAGGGAGAACAGGACAGCGTTTATGTTGGCGAGCTAAATGCGATCCGTTTTCAGAGAAGTGGATCTAGAGTTCTGACACAAATGAAACTCGGTATCTGGTGTCAACAGACAACCGTGTATTGGCCTAATAGGTTTCTTTCACATTTTTCCGCGATATTCCAGAGGGATAATCTTTTTTTTTTTTTTAATCAAATATATTTGATTTGTAAAGTAGAAAAAGAGGAAAGAGGTTTTAGTATGACAAAGATTTATTAATGAGAAACTTCAATTAATAGGGTTATTATTACTATAAAGGTTTCCAAATAGACGTTTGAAATACTAGCATGTGTATTTTGAGAGACCTTGTCCAACAGTGAAAGATGTATCCTGCTGGTCTGACCACAACTTCCATTTCTACAGCCTAATTTCCCAACCCAAAATAACCGTCAGACACAGGGCACGAAAAAACATGCATTTGCTCCAATAGTCATTCATGGTGCATTTGGAGGTTTAGTTAGTCATGACAGAGATATGAAAGACATAATGTTCATATGACAGACTAAACGCCAAGACACTCTCCCTTGTCTCCATATGCTGTGGTTCAGTCCGACAAAATATTGGAGGCTTTCTCTCCACAATGGGCCTCTTTACTCAATCTGTAATTAGGCTAGTATGGGCCGTCTCCATAACACACACACACACACACACACACACACACAGAAACATTCTTACATGCACATGCACCAGTCATACACATACACAGACACGCACAGACACAAACAGACACACACACACACATACACACAACACTGACAGCACACAGATGCGCACACGCGCGCGCGCACACACACAAACACATGCACACAGATTCACAGCGGCCCTCTTATGCATCCAGATGGACATCAGAAGTAGAATATGACATGAATATTGGTCAGGAGCTATTTCACTTCACCCAAACTGAACAGCAAGCTGGCAACAGCCTGACCGTGATGTAGACATGAACTAATGTAGAGGCCTATGGATTTATAGCACACTTCACTCTAGCAGAAGTCTGCGGTGGTTCAGACATCCGGCAGGACGGCCAAGACTAGACGCCCAGCCTTGCCAAAAGGGTAATATGAGAACACCGAAATAGTCAACCATAAGCTGTTTTGGTAGCTTGTGCCCCAAACGCTGATGTCAGGTCAGTTTGCTTGTTTTGGTTATAATCACAAACTGTAGATTGACCGGGTCAGGAACAACTGATCCTGGATCTGCAACTTATCAGCATAATTTAAATGGAGAGGAAATTTAAATGGAGAGTGATGTCACACAAAATGAAGTCTGAACGTAAAGTAGGAAATATCTGGTAGGTCTAGCTGTTACAATAAAGGTAATGGATTTCAGAAATGACTGGGAGCTGTATCATAACGAGTGTGTGGAAGGGTGAATGAGAACAGGGTTATTATTTGTGGCTTGGTAGCTTAATATCTACAGCTCTGGTTAATTCTAAATTAATGTTTTGCATACCCAGCTTTGCCACTTTGGTGCTTCCCAGATATGTGCGACGTGCGCCATCTGCTGGTGAGGTAGAGAAATGCAAGGGATCTGAGTACTTTGTACTGATTCATTTACATCACTAGGTGTCAGTATATTATTGATGATTTTGTGACAAAGTAACAAAGACAGGGTTGCTGTGTCACTAAATAGTCAAGGAGACTCGAAATGTACTGTAGTGTATTTGCATGTTTGTATGGGTGTGCATGAGCATGTGCGTGTGTATGTGTGTGTGTGTGCGTGTGTGTGTGCGTGTATGCGTTTCTTGTGTGTGTATTCATGTGTATATAGTTTCTCCTATTCACAGAACGAACTCTTTTGCTCTTATGTTCTCTGAATCCATTGTAGAGAGAAATAATGAGGGTTTCAGAGACATTCCTACAGAAATTCTTCCAAAAACTCCCCCAGATGGAGAAAAGATTCCCCACCAAGCCCAGTCAGTCCGCTGTCCCTGAATTCAAGCTCTGATTCCCTGGCAGTGGAAGTTACATACCTCATAAGACAACTTTTATTGTTTTTTATTATTTGAACCACAGGGAAATATCATTGTATTTTAAACACAGTATATTTCATCACACAAATGTTCAACGATATGATACACTCATTGCGAAAGCCAAACGTAAAACTGCACTGAAGTTTGCTCACTCACAACATAATCAATCTTTTGAAAAAAAAAAAAATTTGTTGCAAAAGCATCTGACAGATACATTCTAGAATGTACCTAGTGTTCTAGATGTAGTGTTCTAGAATCACTATTTATTGATACAACGCTTTCAGTTGCGTGCCACGTATCATGTATTCTTTGAGTTCAGTGTTTGTGGCATTGTGTGTGACACAAAGCACGTTGTCTCATTAATCTTTACCGACAATGTTTATGTGATTTTCATGAGGGGCATGTTGTTATGTATCTCGTTCTGATAATCGTGGGCTGTCCTCGAAGGGTGACTGAATTAGGTCGAGCGAAGTGGACAACATTAAAACAAGACGGCGTAGGTAAACCAATGCTAACGACCTCGCACGTCTCACACCTGTCACTGCCTAAGCTCATTCAAAAACAAAAAAATCACAGCAAATGTTTGTGTTGATCCTCTTGAGTCGCTTAGAGACACGGGTCCACAGCTCCATTAATTACATAGCAACTGGCAGAAATTTCCACAAGCTCTTCTTTGATTTGTCAGGTGTGAGGTACCACCTGAATTACCCTCTAATCAGGGGTTTAAAAATAGAAGAGATCAAAAGGTGAATCCCTAAACAGAATCCTGTTTGTGTTTTCTCTCAGTGGATTTATTCCGCTTGAATAGAAGATTTATCTTTATTCCGAGTTTATAAACAAAATACCTTTGTTTTCTAATCAGCGTTCAACAAAGAGCTACTTTACCTTATATCCCGTTTACCATTTGTTCATTGAATGCGCTCAGTTTTACCGGAGTGGATTAATAATCTCCAAACTTTGCGGTTGGCTTTGAAGTCAAACGACAGGCTGAGGAAATTGCGAGAGGACAAAGTTTTTTTTTATTTTTTGTCTCGGTGGGTTTGCAATCAAAAAGCCTAATTTTCAGAATTATTTCTATTTCAGCAACTCTAAAGCTGATTCAATGAGCGCCTACAGAGTGATCTGAAGAGGGTAAAGAGAAGTTTTATATTTTTAAAATAGAATAATAACCGCGTCAGTCCTTTTCTCTGGGAATTCAGCTGATCTAACACAGGCCACAAAGTGAATAGGGATGAGGAGAGACTGGCTGCCAAAGTATCTCACTTTCTCTTCATCTTCTCTCCATTCACCGATGCATAATGAAGAGCTGTGAGCTGAATGTAGCTCAGTTAATCAACACGCTCTCTCTCTCTCTCTCTCTCTCTCTCTCTCTCTCTCTCTCTCTGAAATCCATGTATACTCTTCTCCTGTTAAATGTGGGCTGATTAGCTGCGGTCAACACTTTGATCTTGCCAAGAATGTGAGGGGACGTTTTTTGCATTAATGCACTACATCACACTTAAGGGGTAGACAGTTGCCATGACGACTCAGAAAGTACAAAATGTAAAGTCTGACTAAAAATAACTGTGTTTCTTCAGCAGGCATGTCCCTGTATTCATGTATTCAGTAAATGGAGAGATGAGAAGTATATATATATATATATGTCCTGCACACATATGTGCTTGCACATACCCCTACACACCAGACCTACGCACACACACACATGCACACACATGCACACATATACAGTATATACAAACAGCACTATATAGACAGGGATAGAGTTCAGTTTAGAACATCATGTGAACAGCTCCAGTGACATGTGCCAAAGCACTTTTGGTAATGCTTGATTTTACAGTCTGATGATTACCAGGCATTAACTATAAAATGAGATGGTAATAAAATACAGTTGTTAGGAAAGTGCAAAAGAGACTGGATAGGAAATACTAAATAATTTCCTGGTGAGTATATAGAAACCTACTAAGAAACTAGATGACAACGAAATATAGTTATTTGGAAAGTATCCAGTAGAAATGCACAGTAAGTACTAAGTTATTATCTAGGAAGTCCATGGAAACCTACTAGGAAACTAGATGGTTAGGATTAGGGTTAAGGCTGTCGCCATCTAGTTTCGTAGTAGGTTTCTATGTACTTACCAGAAAATTATTTAGCACTTCCTATCCTAACTGTATTTTATTACCATCTCATTTCCTAGTTAATACCTGGTAATTAGCAAACTGTAAAGTAATGCTTTACCATCTTCTCTATTGCCACATACTAGAGTGTTCTAGTAATGGAACATGCATAAAGCGCCCTAACAAAAGCAACACATCACTCTGAATTTTGGACGCACATTTGGAAGTGAAAAAGACAAAGAGAGCTGTTGGAAGTAAACTGTCAAATTCTGTCTCTCTTGATGTATTACACTTTAAAAGGTTTTCCAGGAGCAGTGTCTACTCAAGAGTGGATCACCTGCAAGGCCCGTCTATGGTGTGGCCCATAAACAGCTGCTGTGTCTGTCTGTCTGTCTGTCTGTCTGTCTGTCCGTCTGTCTGTCTGTTTGTGTCTGTGTACAACAGGACAAGTGCAATTAGAAGAAATCAATAACAAACACTGTGAGACAGAGGTCACCACTAGTAAGCCTGTCTAGACAGCTTGTAGTACGAATATACATATTCAGCAGAACTCAGTTTTAATACTTACTTTTTAACTGAAGAGGGCAGTAGAAGTCACTATCAAATGAACACCAGAGATTATGAGTAATGGATATGGCCTTGCAACATTTTTCTTATTTTTTATTTTTTTTAAATTGTAATAACACATCAATCACAACAATATACAATAACACAATCTGACTAGAAATTTTATCAAGCATCACAATTCTCAAGACATTAAATCAAATTGTTCTGCAATAATGCTGCCTTTTTTTCTGAATGTGTTTTCCGTCTAAAGTACAAGATGTACTAAACAAAAGGTTGTTTGGTTTTCATAATCACGTTTTATATTCACAATAAACTGTTTTGTAATGATTGTATCATGTTTTTCTAAAGTAAACACATTCAGAAGAGGGGTAGACACAAACTGAAATACAAACTCAAAGCAAAAACTGAACAATAAACTCAATGCAAGAGCATGGTTTTGAAATAATCTCCTGTAAAAGTACAGTTTATAACTTGATGTGCATCTAAACTCACATAAACTCATTCCAGAATGCATATAAATTGAAAAAATCTCTTATATGTTATAATTTTTTTTAATATACTTATACTCATAGATTTGGCCAGTATTATTAAGATGCATGTGGCACATAAATATCTTGGGAATATTTTCAATGTTTTGGTTATGTTTCAAAGAAGTCTTGTGTGCAACAGCAATGCATCTGCAGACATAAGAAAGAATTTTAAATAAATGTATTCACTGATCATTTGTGTTCTCTAAATGCATCAGTATTCTTAGCACCCTCATAGCATAGCCCTCTTCTTCTGTGGCGAGAGTGAAACTTAACACGCCACTGTTCTTAGTGGTCAAAACAGTCTAGTGGTAGGTCTGGCCGGGGGATCTATCTGCTCTTACACGTTCTCTGTACTAGAGGATCAAAACACACACACACACAGACACACACACACACACACACACACACACACTCCTCACCCCGCAGATTTCGAATTTACATGCACAGATGCCTAAATTGTGATTATCGATTATTTCGAGTTTGATATTTAACGGCTCTTTTAACGATAATGATTTCTCTGGTGAAATGATAAAAAAAAAAACATATGAGTGTCAGAAGGCTGGGATGAGATGAGTTTACACAGTGTAAATTCATAAAGGCCTTTTTGGCTGAACCAGCAGTCTTTCAGTGCGACTAAAAGCCAGCCAAAGAGAGAGGCCCCCTGTTTCAACATAACACCATGTGTTTTCACACTTTAATCTTCCTAATCTAAAATCTAAACATCCACACGCATACCAAAAGAAAAGAAAAGGAAAAACTGAGAGGGATAGGAGTAAAGAAATTATAAATATCTTTACTTTTGAACTTATATCGGTGTATCTAGATACCGATCATGAAAACGACAACAACAAAAAAATCCTCTCTAAATAATTAAAAAGTGTAAAGTTTAATCAAAAATGTAAAAGTACGCAGGACCGTAACTGAAAACAAAAGCTGAAGGTGTTTTGAGAGTGATATTAGTGCGTAGCATGTCTAATTGATTTGCACGATGGGAAACCTTCCATTTCTTTCACCTCTGCTGCAAGGTTTTTTCGTAAAAGCACATTTCTGTTCTAAAATCATCCTGAAACTGGATCATTACGAGTCTTTTTCCATTGCCTCACAGAGAGAGACTTTTTCTTTTGAGTGCCCTGGCAACAATGGGGTTTTAAGTCAACCAAAAAATTATGACTTTGTGTTTTCCATGCGATTTCTGGCCTACTTTTAACCATTTTATTCCCCCAAAAAACTACCAGCATAAGCAGTTACGTTTCTCCTTCAAGCGTAGCCTTAGTGCGTCGGAATCCCTTTCAAGTGTCGAAACCTTTCATTGCATGGAAAACTATTGTGTTTAAGGAATAGAACAAAAATGTATGGCACGGTCCAAACTGAAAAATTCTCAATCTCTATAAAACTATACTCTCCCTCAACAAAGTCTATAGCATGTCCCAGTCGAGACACAATGTATACCCGCCCCTCCCGCATACAATAAAAGTCTGACAGCGGTATATCAAACAGGTTTACAGTTCTCAGCAATAGAAATGGGAGAGAGTAAGATATCCATCCACAGTAAGGTCCTAAGGCAGGGTCACAGAGAGCACCGCAGTAACAACCTTTGCCAGTTCAGGTGTAGACACATTATGCCCCTAGCTACTGGCACGGGGTCAGTTTGGATATGAAGGTTAGGACCAGAATCTGGGTGAGGTGGATGTATAGCAGTTGTGCGAAGAGTAACCAGAGGCTATGAATTCATCTCAGGTTTAATCTCTTGTCTTCTCCTTCCTTTGACCAGTGGGGATGTTTTAGCCACGTAAACAGCGGTGCTCTTCAGTCTGGGAGCGTACGACGTCCCATACATCAACACCTGGACGGGTCTTTCAAAGCGCCGCTGACAACACCGGCAGAACCCCCTCTCCCCCCCCCCCCCCCCAAACACCATCAGTGTCCGGTGTTGTTTCCAGTTGCCGTGGCAACCATTGATAAGCGCTGAACTCGGAAAGATCAGCTTACCAGTTGATGGCAAGGATATGGCTTTTCCCATCACTGACATGCAGCGAACAAGCGTAGAAAAAAAGACCTTATATCTTAATTCAGTAAAAAAAGGGACAAAAAAGAGCTCCCAAAGCATCATTGTCTGTCCTGATCTCTATTGAATTCAGTTTCAGAGTATGATGCAATGCAGCCAGCCAGCGAAAGGCAACACTCCAAAACATGAGGTCACAGAGGAAGGAATAGTGGTATCGAGTGATTACACGCATTCAGCGATGTCATACAATACTTAATGAGGAACCAACATCATGGTCTTTTTTAAACGCATTTCCTCTCCTCCGTGATCAAATATCTGTTTTAACAAAACAAGTCTCGTGTATGGGATACCGAGTAGCCTTAATGTGTCGTCTCATCGTTACCGAAGATCAGTAAAAACGAAGCACTTTTAAAGCAACTTCACAAAGCAGTCAATAGACATCACACAACACCAAGGGGCATTCTGGCAACACAAAAGGAAGCGTGTATTTTTTTTCTTATTTCGGGTATGATGAACGACTCTCTCTCTCTCTCTCTCTCTCTCTCTCTCTCGCTCTCTCTCTCTCTTTCTTACTCTCTCCTTTATGCCTTCATCTCGTTCAGTTCTTCGTTATATCTTGCCTCTCTCTCTTGATTTCTCCCAGTCTTTGCCCTGTTTCCCAGCTTGTTTCCATTAGCACTGAACAAAACTGCAATCCAGACAAGTTGACCCCAAAAGCAATGTCGTTCGACTGAGTTCAAAGGTTAATTAGCGGTAAACTGATTACAGCTCTAATTACTCTCTAATAATATATGACATCACTACAAAAAGAATTTATAAATACAACAGTTAAGACAGGATTAAGGTTAAAAAAAAACCAACAACAACAACAGTCTGCTCCTCGGTTGTTTTAGGGTAATGATCTCTCGCACATTGAAATCACTTCATCTTTTAGACACACGTGGGACCCCATGTGGTCCGTCGCTGCCACAGTCTACCAGAGACAGGGAAGCGAGAGAGAGAAAGACGGCCGTGCGTTCTGAGATGTCATTCTGCAAACGACTGTCTGTTTGTCTGTTTGTGGGCCACCTGTTCGCCTGCACGATTCCTGCCGTTCGCCCTCTGCCTCATTCATCATCCGGCCCACAGGCCCGACGTTCACAGGATGTTTTCTATTTGTTGCGACATTCTTGGCAAACCCCGAGGCTGCCGTGCATGAAAACCCCCAAAGAGAGGACGAGTTGCTGGAACTGGCCCTCCTCGCACCTACAATAATACCCAAACTTCCAGTCTTTTTGGTCAGGCTCTGCGCTTCCCAACCTCCAGCCCGAGAGCGCGACCTTTGCGTGTAGGGCAGGGCCGCACCGCTCGCTGTGTGTGAGTGAATGGGGCGTGTTACCAGATAAAATGGACTCAAACCATAGTTCAATAAAACCATTATCCAAACTTTCTTTGACTGACAAAAGAAAAATCCAATTATTACATTCCTGTTACTCAGTCTGAACTAAAAAAAACGAGCTACTATGTTGAAATATGTGTCTAGTTTTCTTAAAGAAGAAATTCATCTTCTTTGACAAATGGACTAGTTACCCTTATAACCTTCATTACAACCTCTGTTTTCGTCTGTGGCTGTGATGGTCGTTTGATTATTCACAGGACTTTCAGATTTTTTTTCGTTTTTTTTGGGGTTTTTTTTTTTTCAAAGACACACATTTTTCATAATGACATCCAACGTATTTATAACCAACGATTTATTCTGCCTTTCATGGCGGTGGTTTGTTAACAGTATATTTCAAAATAAACAATGTTTAGAATGTCAAGCGAGTAGAAAAGATCCATTTCTCGTCAGTACAGAATCTTTTATATGGAGTCTGACTGAAGCAGCACTGTTACACCGTTCACATTTAACCCAATGTGTGAAGCCTCTTTTGCTCAGTCAGGATTACTCTGTCACACACTGACACACTTACTGGGTATCAAAATGTGAATAGTGTCAGAAAAATTACAATGACGATTTGATTACATGAAAGCAATTGTCAAAATGGACTCATATGTCAACGTGGTTGAACTTCGCTTTTCAATATTCCCTAAATATTGATCTACTGAGACGATGGATCACTTTCAAAAAGAGCTCCTATGTCAACAGATGGTGCAATATGAAATAGTTGCATGTCAACAACTGGAAATTGTGACATTCTTATGGGAAGCACGTGTAACTCTATGATTGTTTAGGAGAGATATGCTTCCCAAGAGGCTGCTTGTTTTTGTCCAATTTCCTGAAAGAAACTGTATCACTGGGCTTTTGTTCAGTAGATCTAACTGAGTTTGTAAATGATTCATTCAAATTATTCAAACATAAACACCCACATAGCAAGAGCAGGACACATACACAAAGACTGCGTGAGAAAAGCATGAATACTCACTTATTCTTATCTTTATGCAATATATAATGAAATGTATGTAAGATTCATTGTATGCATGGTTTCTATGACATACGTACAAGTATACATAGCATACAAGTATACATACCAAAACTGGCCTGTACACCACAATGAACTCTCCATTTGCTGTTCCAGATAAGGGAGTGTTTTGCTCATAACGGGAATTAATGTGAGCAGTGGAAAGGAGTAAGACCGGACAAACTCGACAGCAACAACACCATAATTAGGGTCCGAAACGAAGTGGGAGCGAGGGATAATAAGAGTGTTTCAAAAGAGAACTTAAATATGGAACTCTTTCTGAATAAGTGAACTGTTGAAGGTTTAAAGCTTCAAACTAGTCAAATTATTTGAACGTAAACATACTAACAAAGATAATAATAGAACACAAGCTAGTATTTAGAGCTGAAAAGAGGAGATGAGAGAGAGAAAGACAGGGAGAGAGAGAGGAACAGAGTTCTTGGAAGAACTCTGGTTACAGATGTTAGCCTTCTCTAGGCCACCCACGTTGGACCATGATCTCTGATGGCGATGAGTGATGATGTCATCAGAACTTGGGCCAGCAGACAGGAGGAAAGGGCTTATCATCAGAGATGCAACAAACCAGTTTCTCTCTGTCTGTCTCTCTCTCTCTCTCTCTCTCTCTCTCTCTCTTTCTCCTTCTCTCTCTTGCGCTCTCTCTCTCTCTCTGTTTCTCGCACAAGCACACACACACACACCACATATGCACACTCACAAACTCACAAAGAGACATATGCTCAGATACTCTCGATTGTTCAGTTAATGGGAAGACTGTGCAGATGAAAAAAAAAAAAGTGTTTATATACATATTGGTGTACGAAATGGAATTGCAACTCTTCTGTAATGTTAGAAAACCTTGTCTTCTGAATGCACTGGGTGAAGTCAACATAGCATTTTATATACCAACTCCTCACATAATTTACACATTTATTCTTTATTACATCATTACAACATGGCCCACAGTCCTCTAATACAAATACACTCAAAATCCTTACCATACCTCTTCAGGGTCTAGGAGAAGATCCATTCTACAAGAAGATTGTTAGGTGTTAAAAGTATTTACAGTCGTTGTAGCATTCCATGAATGTATGGGTATGGAAACTTCGAGTTAAAAGTATATCCAGGCCACACTGTCAGCTGAGGTTTTCTTGCTGTCAGCACACTGTGAATGAGGACTGATGATTCAGTGGAAGCAGAATAAACACCTAGTTACAGAAATTGTTCAAACAGCGTTTGTCTGGGTTGCTCAATGGCATTCTTATCAAAATAATGTTGCCAAACCAATCATAAATATTTACCTGAGGTAGTCAAGCCCAGGGCAGATGTTTATTTAACCATCTCATTTCTAAAGCTAAGAAAAGTATGCCGTTAGAGTTTAGTTTAGTTTTTTTCTTCCTTTTAAGGACATTTGTATTGAATGCTCTCAGCTGTTTTGAATTTGCAATCACTTCTGTAAAGCAGTGTAACAATGATTTAACACTTCAATAAAACTTCCCTCAATTATATATTTGAAATAAACTCCAGGTTAAGTAACCTATTTCATATGATAACAACAAGTAACAGGTAACAGCTTTGGCATTGCTTTGTGCTCATAATAATCCTTAGAGAGGCACCTCTTGTAAAAACAATTCTTAGATAATCTACACTCACCAGAGTACATATCATTATTAGAGCACTCCAGAAAGCTCTAGAAAACTCCCCAGAAAATTTCTTCTCAAAACTAATTACAACAACATAAACCTTTATGGATGTGACGTAACTCTAAAATGAACTCCTTGCAAGTCTATCCAGAAAATGTTACATCTGCAGATCAACAATCCCAAATTTGTTGAGTGTCGTTGTACTCATAGTCATAGTTAGGTGAGTTATATAACTTTCACGCCTTGTCCAGCATTAAATACTAAGAACAGTGTACTTCTCTCCGAATACCTTCTCAGAATACTTCTCTCTGAACGCTTTTCTCAGAACATTTTTCTCTCTGAAAAGCAGAGTGATACAAATCTCACAACCACTCATCCGTCACTGTGATTATTATTATTAATGGTGACATTTTCCAGCACACTCACTGTAAGAAATGCTCAACACTGGTCACATTTTATGACTGCACAAAGTGTGAGAACTGCATAACTGCATGTGATCAAGAAAAGAAAACTGTTTACTGTGTGTATATCATCAAAAGTTACTGTGCAAAAGTTCTCATATAACGCAATGCAAAAATACATTTTTCTGAGTTTATTTAGCATAAGCACATTTGCCAAGCTACAATGGTACAAAAATCCACTCGCAGTTCCCTCACAGTCTGTTTGTGATTGGTATCGATTATGATTCTTTTTTTTTTTGTCTTTATAAATGAGCTAATCTAGTACTGTTTATGTGTGACTTTTGTCTGCAATAATTCAATTTGTCATACGAACTCCGCACGCTACACTATTTAAATGAAGTGACAGAACCGACACATTCTCTAATGATGGAAAAAACCTAAGCCTGTTTGGATAGAGTTTCTTCTGCCCACCAGAACAGACAGCTGAGAAATGGATGGTGAACAGAAAATGGAATTTACACTCATGCAAAGTCTCTGCTGTCAGGAAAATGTCTATAAAAAAAAATACATGTGTAAAAAAAATTCAACTGGGCACATTTTTATTGACTGTCATTTTGCCTAGTGCTGAATGATTCAAAAAGCAAGTAAAGTGATATTAGAAATTAGTAGGAAATTGGCCTGCGAGTTTCCTGTTTTTCCCTTTGAAAAGCAAGCTCTCTCAATTACTTTGTCAGGCTGCACTACTCTGATGCCAAGTCAAAAACATGCTCCAAATCCTTTAATCCTGGGTGATTCTTTAAGAGGATGAAAGGGTTAGAAATCCAAGAACCCATCCTAATAAGGGTGTACAGGGAACCTCAACACCAAAACAATTTCATTTTCATTAAGCCCATCATGAAACCAGTGGATATTCAATAAAGTTCTGTCATCTCACTTTTTTTGAGAGTAACCTCCTAATGTCAAAAATAATCATGTTAAATGTCGGTTGAAAGTATGGTTTCAGTATTGTCGGTATTTGACTGTTGTATTTCATTGGTGGTCCACTGCCGTGCGATTAATTTGCACATGTGTTGTCAAAGTTCACTTTTTAATTCAAAGCACGGGTCAATTTGTTAACAATTCTCTGTGCCAAAATTTCCAGAGGGTTTGTTTACAAAACTCTGAAAACAAGACCTTGAAAATCACTTGCGGCTCTCTGTGTATTGGAGTAGGTTCTGAAAAAGGACCACAGGCAGTCAGGCTCACGAAGTAGTAAAACAGGCAACATCATGCTTGCTACAATCACATTAACATTAACATAAGTGAACAATTGAATGTGACAATCAAAATTTGGGTGAACTCCCTCTATGAAATTGTTAGAAGGTCACTGATACCCATCCTGAATGGTACACATAGGTAAGAGGCGTCAGCGAAGGTTTCATTTAACTTGGAGAGGTGACAAAATCTACTTCTCACGATGTTTCTTACAGCTCTACAATATGAACACACTGAAGTCATCCCTTTTTTTCTGCCTCTGACAAACCTGGGATGGTGAATAAGAAAAATCAAGGTTAAATTCAAGTTTGCAAGGTATAAGTAAACTTGTTAAAATAGAACATGCACTAATGTAACTCAAGCAATATTCTGATACATCATTTTGCACTGAGATCTAAACAAATAAAAACAACGAGTAAATAAAAACAATGAAGTTTGCAGATAATCACTTCGAGTTGACTTAAAAATTGTAAGATTAAATGAAAATTCACTCATTAAGCTGGGTGAGACCTAGATTTATATTCATTTTTATATATTGTTCTCTGTATATTAAAATTACTCTTGTGTATACTGGGATTTAAACATTAGAGATGAGAATATGACAATGACACGTAATCAAAATAAGCAGAAAAAAGATGTATATGAGTCATAAGGGTAGATGAATAGAAAAAATAAGCAGAGTTGTTAAAGATCTCCTCTCTTAAAAGACAACTGGAAGTGGTGTTTAAATTGTCTAAAATTATTTAAAACATGTTCAACAGAAAACCCCACACTATCAATACATGATCTCACTTGCCAAGTCTTTTAAGTTGCAAGAATTTCAATGCGGGTTTCATATCAACACCTACTGTTCCAGCTGCCATTATGCATTGCATCAATTAGCATTAGCAAAAAAAAAAAAAAAATCCTAAAATTACAGTTTCATAATTGGATGAATTAAAAGAGGAAACGGGGGGCCTGCGTTGCCCAGTCGTCTCAAACAGTAAGGGTCTTTGTTTTCCCAGCGGTGTGGTTTAGCTGAAGGATAAAGCCATCTCTCTGGAGTGTCTTGGATGAATGAGAAACAGGTGTGTCTGCATTCAAGCACATTATACCCTCATCTCCTTGAATGGACGTATTAAACCGTGCTAACATGGCACTTTCAACACTTGTTTCATAATGCACCTTCATAGCTACCTCACTTTGCCTGCTCCTCCAGTCTCAGGACAATTTGTTACCCTGAATACCACAGCTATGTCATGATCAGAGTTTGCCAACACCATGTCTTCACCATTAGTATGAAATAGCGTGGCGTTAAGCGTAGATCTTAATGCTAACATTTTAGACTGAGATTTCAAGAGCCAATTTTGAATCTTCAGGATGGACAAAGAAGCATCACAGTCAGACTTGCTTTCACAGTCTGAGTAGATTGATGCCGATTTTCCATCTCGCTTCGGCTAAAAAAAAAAAAAACATTCGACAGTCTGCACGCAGTCACACGCTCATTTCCAGATCATGAGAGCGGTTAGCCTAGGTTTCCTTGAGCTTGTGAAGGAAAAGATTAGCAGTGTGACTCCACTTGGCTCCCCGGGATCCTGGTTTGGCCTGGTGCCTGGCAATGGCTGGAGATTATATCATGATTAATTGTACATCATTACTGCAAGGATTGTTACCACATGCAAAAAGTCAGTTCTAAATCTAAGTCACACCTGCAGACCTGGGGAAAGGATTTCAAGGATATCTTCCTTACCTAACCCCTTTGCAGATAAACTAGCCCGATTTTAGCGTCTCAAGAAAGCTACAAATTCACAAAAATCACAGCATAATGACATAATTACTATTACTTTCTATCAGTCCCTGCCTGCGAGACACAACAGGATGTAGCATGTGTGGTTCCATAAAACACTGCAGCGCCTTGAAACCTCCTTGTTACGCTTTTAATTATGAGATTGTTGGCTAGTTCTTGCAATAGAGTCTCTGAGATGGAGTCGTGATGCCAGCAGTACAGACTGAAATTCTGGCAAACCCTGATGTGTTGACAAGGTATAATGTGAATTGTGTGCTGCTGGAATTAAAAGAGAGCCATGGGCTATGTAATTTAGCTAAGTGACAGCTTGCTATTGTTGCGAAAGGGTACCCAGCTAAGGAAAAAAAAAGATGCATTTATGCAACAATTAGGCAATACAGCAATTAAAGAAAAATGGTTTATAGGGTAAGGTGTGCTGTGAGGATCATATGAAGTCTCTAATGTGCTGTTGGATTGTTTGAATTGGTTTACGTCAGTTCATGAGGATGTCAACACTGTGAGCCATACTTTAACAGGATCTGCTTTTCCAAAAATTCTCAGCTACTAAATCTTCAACACTAGGTTTTAGTAGAGCTGAAGTTTAACTAAAGGCGTTCAAAACAGAAGTAAGAACATTTTACATTCAAAAGTGCGGAAATAAGTGAGAGCAAGAGCAATTTTAGTCTAGCAGAGGAACAGGCTCTCTCAGGCAAAGAGGCAACCTGGTAATTGAGGTCATAAATAGCAGCAGGTGGTCCCTCTATCAGCAGCTCTCTGGAGGGGAATCTGTTGTCAGGGATAATTACAGAGATGAAGAGTCAAACCATGCTTACTGCAGCCATGACGAATCCATGAATCCGTGAATCTGTGTCTATCCACATGCCACAGGAACTGTGTAACCTCTCTAGATTTCATCCTTTCTTTCATCTAATCAAGTTTAATGTTTTTGTTTTTCCTTTTATTTTTTTAGGAATCAATCCACAAAAGTACAAAGATATTGAGATGAATCAGATTTGTCTACAGAAATGACAACACATTTAAGTGAGTTCTCTGAAAATATCATAAGTATATGTTTATTCTACCGTTATCAAATATGAGATCTCTTCAGTGTAACCTTAATCACTATTGGCTAGACTGAGATCTGATCCAGCATTTCGGCAAATGAATGTGTACTCGTAGACTCTGATTACCTGTCAACCAGAGTGACCTTCCTTAGAGGCCTCACATGAAGAATGGGCATTCTGCTATTGCTGTGTGTTCACATTGCCCGAGGGCCTACGAACTAAACCACACTGTCTCCATGTAACAATGTGTAATGTCACCACCTCACCCTGTACAAATGTAGTGAGGAGGAAAATGAGGGAGTCCTGAAACACTTCATGGAAAATATCACTGGAGGCAAAGCTACAGTGTAATTACAAACACAACATGACTTTCAGCGAGGCAGACTGAAAGGATATGAGATACAATGAAGCAGCTTTAACATGTTACAACCAAAGCAAAGTCAATTTGCCCAAGGGAGAGGGTATCCCTTCTCAACAATGTAGAGTAGAGTTTCCTACATAAAAAGAAAGGATTTTCTTCTTGGACTAATTCCTCATTTGTTATACAGTTCCTGTCTGTCTTACTTGTTCTACTGTTTTTGGCTTGCAGCTACTGTCTGCACTCTCAAGTCTAAACACATTTGGAGACTTAATGATTTTTTCCAGCAAAGGTATGCCAAATACACAGTTTAATTTATTACACTCTGAAGTGTGACAGAGAGTAAAAAAAATCACTATAAAGTAATAGTTATGTCTTCACTACCAATTTTACAAAGAATCGTTGAACATAGTTTAAGTACAATTGAAATACGATATACAATAATTAGATATGGATAAATACAAAAGATGTGATTTTTTTTTTTAAAGGAACAGTTAGCAGGTACATTCCAGAGTTTGTTAGAGCTTTTTTTTAACATTATGAGTATAGTAAAAATTAATTTGTTCATTTCTGCTTTGCATACGGGAGCTTGCATAAGAACTGTTTTTCTCAAGCTGTATATTAACTTCCTTATCACATCAACATACAATATCTCTTACAGACGTTTAGAACAAATGCACACACACACACACACACACACACACACGCGCGCGCGCACACGTATATATACACAAACACTAACACTTGAGCATACAAAAGTTCAAGTCTGGCAAACCAGCTGCATAGAGATATTACTTATTACAATCCCAGTCAGTGTCATTCCAACTCACACCATCAAAGATCAGTGTCCATCTTCTTATCAGAAGAACTTGAAGGTCAATATTCATGACAGATATCAGTTCATTGTTAAACACAGGAGCTCCTTGCACTCAATTTTGGGGTTTTTCTTCCTTCATTCCCCCTCCTTGTGCACTTTTGTCCTGGCTTTTCTTCTTCTTTGGACCATGGGAGGCCTGGGCCCTGGGAGAGCTCTCGGACTTTTGTGCTGAATCGTTGTGCTGTCGCGTGTATCGCTTGCACTTACAGGACGTCACGGCCGTTATCTTGTACGTACGGGAGCTGCCATCCTGACATTGCAACCGGATTCTCTGCGTTCTGGTGCGGTCGTTCACACAGCGCCACTCCTGAACGTCCCTTCGCCTCCAGTAGCGACCTGTGTAGGTCGCACCGATCCAGTTGGGCAGTAGATGGGTGGGCAAGCATTCACCGGCACACACCAACTCCTTCACAGGATTCAGGCTGGTGCACTGACCGTCAGATATGTACTTGGTGGATCTCAGCTCCCTACAACCCACTTGACTCTGTTCTGTGATTGCGCATAAATGAGAAATTGTCAGTTTAACCACAGAGAAGAAAAAATACATCTAGTGTTACAGAGAATGTATTTTCCCAGAATTCCTGGGGTTTGAATGCGTGTCGCTACATAATTTAAACATTTTTTAAAATAATTTCCAGGCATACATATCTACAAATGAAAGAATATGCAAGGATTTGTGGCTTTGGAGACACATTTTGAAATGAACTACCAGGCTGACGAAGAAAACCGCGAAAGACGCAGTGTCTTAATTTTGAGCAAAATGACATATTTAATCGCTTAATCGTTCAATAACGAAAAGCATCATCGCAACAGCATATAATTTGTGGTCAGCAATTCCACTCCTCGCAAAAAAAAAATATGGCATTGGTTTAGCACAAATAGGCTACCCACCACTTTGCGCTCTGCTCTCCAAATGTCTTCCTCCGGTCCTTGCTCGGTTTAAAGAGACATTGCTCGGAGCTTCTTGGACTGGGACGGTCATGTGCGCATTAAAAACCTCCGTGGCGTCGTTTTTGACAGCTTGACAGCTCTTCAGCAGAATGCAGAGTAAAAGTATTAGTTGGTATTCACATGCGTTCAAAGGCATGGCGGCAAATTTCAATCAGATATGTGCTTCGGGTATGCGTTGCGGGCGTCTTGGAAAATGTCTTGGTCGACGTTATTTTGTTACCTGTAGCTCGTATGTTTATATACCCGCCCCTTTCTTTGGTCAACAGTGTAGTTGTGAGGTTCAGCCTGGATGGGTGTGCCCTTAAACATCAGCACGCCTACTGTGCATCAGCAATGGACCAAATAAAATGCCTAAATGTTGAAATGCTCAGGAGACGGAAAACATTGGCTGTAAATTAAGAAATTACGGGACCGTTATTTTCAATTAGGTTAAAATTAGGCATAATTTAATGCAATAGATTTCAATTAAGGTGTTTAGTTACTTTTTTTGAGGAATATTTTACAAGGTAGCCTACAGACTGAATGGGAAAATCTTTTTATAACATGGAAACAAAGTGTCAACCACGAAAAATGAAGTCTGTCCCACTAGTACACAGTAGGCTATATGCATAACGCTCTGTGGTGAGCCAGACTACCATGCTCAAAATATACAGCATATATTTTCCTATTGTATAGTTTGATTTGCTTCACATTGTTTCATTTGCCTTGAGGTGTTAGTGATGAATCTTAGTGATTAAAACATGATGAATTGACTGTCAGAAATGTAAGACTTACTTCAGTTCCAACAAATTATATCAGAAGACTCTGCCTTCAGATGATCTTGATAGGGTGCAGATAGGTCCAACAAACCCTTGTAATCCAATATTACACAGATTATCCCCCCCCCCCAACAAAAATGATCCAAACAGGTGTTTCAGATGAGCTCATCAAATGAATGTGTATTACTCAAACAGTGGAGGGGTGACACAAAGACCCAATGCTCCCCCCTAAAAAAAACCCAAAAGTGTCTTATTTCATTCTATACCTGAGGCTTTTAGCCATGCATTCATGTGCCTTCTCTACCTGAACCTCTCTTCCTTTGATTCAGGTGAAAAACATTTTAATATTATACAGACCTTTACCATAATGGCAAAGACCATTTTTTATATCTTTTAAAAAAAAACTGCTACTGTCAAAATGATCTCTTGTTACCTAAAAAGATCTGTTAGGGAGTGTGATTTGGGGAACATTGAATATGCAACCTCAGGGCCTGAAGAGGGAATATCAAAGTTATCTGATACAATGCGGCATTCGCTAATTTCTGCATCTGAAAACCGGATATTTGAGATAGTCCTTTTATGCCTCTGTAATGACTGTGACACAGGCATGGAGAGAGAAAGGAGAGGTAAGTCTCTGGGGAGATAAGGGAAAAGAAAGAATGGGGGGGGGGGGGGTAGAGGTTACAATACTGACTTATGAGTATATTGACATGCGACATGACAAGAGTATGTTAAATAGACCCTTACTTTTCACAGTGTGTGATGCCCCTTGGGATAATGGGTTGTGGAGACAGGGAACAAAGCAGTCAGGAACTGATGGAGGGCTCTATAGAACTCTACACGAGTGCCTTAGGATGTGTGAAATATGTGTGAGAAAGTCCAGAGAGGAGAGACTCATTTTCTCTTTAAAAATGTTCATGAAATTATGCATTAACCAACTTTGTCTAATGGGTCAGTTAATACTACTTTATTAGTTTATTCTACAGCTAAGCTGATCTTATCAGCACTGAAGAAGAAGAAGAAGAAGAAAAAGAAGAGGAAGAAAATGATGATGATGATGATGATGATGATGATGATAATGATCATGAAGAAGAAAAACACACCATCAGGACTTAGCGAGACAAGATACTGCATAGGTGGTTCTGGTACCAGGTACAGATGGACGAAGGAAGCTGGTCTAAAGGCAGCTGGTTTAATGGAAACTCTCATCACTACAGCACAAGACCAGGCACTGAACGCTGAACACATACCATAAAGCAAGAATACTGAAGGTCACCAGTGACTCAAAGTGTAAACTGTGCAAGGAACGGGATGAGACAGTCACCCACTTACGGAACGGATTCCAAAAGACTGAGTACTTGAAGAGGCACAACACATTGCAGCAGTGGTACATAAGGGCATCTGTAAGCACAACCAGATCCCAGTGCTTTGCAAGCCATGTCTGCACAAGCCTTAACCTGTGACAATGACAGGGCCTGATTTCTGGGGCACATAGGAATCAGAACCGACAGGAAGATCCTGCAAGGTGACCAGACATCACTGCGATCATGCAATGATCATCAAGATTGCAATTCCAAATGACAGGAATGTTTTTAAACAAGGGGCAGGAGAAAATCAGGAAATACCAGGATCTATGACTTGAAATGCAAGAGATGTGGAACGTGAAGGCCAAAGCCATCCATGTGGACATCAAAGCCCTACACAGCTGTTCCCCAGCACTGAACAGAAACCTAGAATGCCTGCTAGGTAGGAAATCCAAGATTCTTAAGAACAACATCTGACCCAAGGCAGAGTCAAGATGAACAAACAAACAAACAAACAAACGACAATAATAACAACATAATGATGATGATGAGGAGGAGGAGGACGAGGAAGAGGAGGATAAAGGTGTTACACATGGTGGTAATAATAATGTAGTATGATAATACTACAACCCCTGCATATGTAAGTATGCATTTTGCATCTGATTTAACGTATAAATTGACATATATGCAAATAGGAAACTATTGCAGAATGTCAGTAAAGTTTTAAGACTGTCCTATGGTAAACTTAACGCGTTAATGTGGACAGCATGGGTTTCCATGATTTTGGAAAGACTGAAGCTGCCCTCTAGTGTCATAGTCATTTCACACAAACACACACGCACACACACACACACACACACATATACACACACACATGCGAACACACACACGCCTAAAAAAGAAAACAAGAAAACAAACCTTGTGGCACACAAAATAATGGAAAACTCAAAATTGAAAGGACTCACATTTTCAGGTGACTAAGATAAACTGCCGACACATTTTGTATTGACAATTGCAGGTGTGTGAGTCACAGGAATTGCACAATGATTTGACACGTTAAAGGGAACAGAGATGAAAATATTGAATATTAATGACTTTTGCCAAGCAGGGAAAACTGGGACAGAGGAACAGTGCACACAAATTGAGGCCCACTGAAAAGGACAGACAGAAACGTAACAGAATATCTGCAAAAGGCAATAAAACTACAGCCTCAAAACTTACCACAGCACTGAATACACAGTTCTGCCATCCAGTCTCAACAAAAACTATAAGTCAGGAGCTCTACAAAACAGAAATTTACAGCAGAGTTTTAAAAAAAATCAGAAACCAAAAGGGTTGACGTGACACAATGCGTGTGCAGAAATCTTCAGCTGAGAAAGACAGTAATATGGTCTCTTGAATTGTCTTTGGTTCTTTTTCTCACATCTGCACGGATTTATAGCGGATTTTTCCTGGAAGAGGCGGTTAATTTGTGGGAGTCGTCCTACAGGATAAAAATAATACCAAGGAATATGAAGCTATTTTTAAGTTAGAAGGTATATAAGTATGGCAGTCCCATTGTTCTTGTATGCCAAGATGGCAACACATCCCTGCACGTTGCTATACAAATTTCCAGAGTAGTTTCACGAAAACTAAGTCAAACAGTCTCAATGGCCTCATCAGTTATTAGATTTAAACATCAATAAGTCTTTATAGAAAGTTCTGGAATGTAATGTGTGGAGTAGTTTATGTCTGAAGGTAATGCAGACCTCTCACCACTGAGATTGGCCCAATATCCCACTAGAAACACTTTAAAGATCATCAGTAACAGCACTCTAAGAAGGACCTAGAGCTGCTCTAAAGGCAAAAGCAGACCAGCTATTAATCAATAAATACAAATATGCAAACTTCTCATTTATGCAAGCACACTTTAATATACAGCTGAACTCATCTAAAGCAGTCACTACCCAGCATCAAAACTGTCTACAAAGTGGATTGTTAAAAAATAATTGTATATTATATTATATATAATTACATATTCTATTATTGTAATTATTTAAAGAAGGAAATATCAATAAATGTATATGATCATTGTTGATAAAATAATAAACTGGAACAACTTCAATTCAGTTGAACAATTTTAATTCAATCGTTGACTCAAAATATTTATTCGTCTGCACTAAACAAGCTCTATTAGTCATGTACACAAACCTTGTGAAATGTTTCAAAAAACAGCTTGAAACTACTTCTACTGTTAATAATAATAATAATAATAATAATAACAACAACATCAACAACAACAACAATAATAATAATAATTTGAAATAATACCTAAATATATATCAACCCTCTGCACGGGAAGAATCAAAGTTAAGTAAGAACAGAGATTATTATTGTTCTTTCGACTGCTGAATACTTGTTTATCTAGTTATTCACTTTCCCTTTTCGATTGCTGTAAACTATGTAAAAAAAAAAAAAAAAAAAAAAAAGAGGGGAGCTTGACATTATATAAGAAACAGATTCATAAAATTCATTTGTATTTTAAATCACATAGCATAAACAAACATGTACCCACTACACAGTTATGTCACAGTTAGCCACAATGTCTTCAAATAAAAGAAAAAGCTTTTTAAAAGAACCAGGAGAGGCCAAAATGAAAGAAAGAGCTCTTTAAAAGAACCATGAAAGGCCTATTTGATCAGGTCAAAGCACACTAAAAATACTCCAAAAAAGCACACTAAAAATACTTCAAAAGATTATATGTCAGGGTTTAAAATACAGAACTCAGAAGGCTTATCCATTCAGTTCTTGAATATGGTATACAAAATTTGGACAATCTATGTCCCATAAGTCTTACCAATGTCTACCTCTCTTTGTATCTACAAACCTCTCTTTCTCTCTCTCTCTGTCTGTTCCTTTTCTTCACTTCACATGAACACACATGACTGTTTACATAAGACTGTCTCCTGCTATGGCTCCAGTCCAAACATGGGCCCTCACTCTCTGCTACACTACAGTATGAAACATGGTCATGTGGTAGCTTCAGTCCTTGCACTGAGTTTAAGATGGCCCCCGAGGGCAGGCAAGGCTCTCTCTTATTGGACCGAGGCCAAATTGTCCATAGACCAGAAGGTTACTGGTCTACACTTCAGTCCTGGCAAGCAGACGAAGCCTCTGTATCAGCCGCAGGGGAGTCAGAGTGGTCTTCAAAGGAAGAATGTGAGGCTCCACTCTCCTCAAAAGCCAAACAGAGGTCTAGCATTGAGCTAGTGGTCTCATCCACTCTCTTACTGTCTTCATCTGATAGAAGAACCAAAAAAAAAAAAAAAAAGAGAGAGATATAGCTTTGACTGAACAGTAGAGGGTGCTCTTAGCCATACTCTTAGTTGCCAACATTATACAGCACATTACCATTTGCACTGTCCAAACATAAGGAAATGGACGAGTGAATTTTCATGTTCTCTGTATCGTCTAATTATGACCGAAATTTAAGAACTACTTAAAGGTGGAGATGAAGATGGACTGATTGGCACCATTGTCGGGGACCTCTCTGAGTCTGGGAGTGTCTCGTTCCCGGCACACTCTCTGCTCCTGTAAGGCTTTGCAAATCCTCTTATGAGTGAACCAGTGCAGCCTCTGACAGGCTGAACCACAGTAAATCACCTGGGAATTACAACCAGACAGTAACTGTTTGTCAATGTATTATATGAGTTTCATGAATTACAGTAACTATTACCTACCTCATTTTTTATGTCGATTTCATAGTCCAAAAATGTTGTATGTATTGATAAATAGCATTAATTTGGCCCACCATGCTTTTAAAGTTAACACAATAACAATATATTTTGAAATAGAAATATAATTCAATTAATTATTAGAATTATGAAGACCCACCTTTTCATAAACAAAGTATATCTATTAGACCCACTTTGTCATAAACAAAGTGTGTCTATTACATAAAAATTAAAAAAAAAATCATACATTATTGCTGTATGAATGACTGTTTGAACTATCTACACATCTATCATCTATGACACGTGTCATCTATGACTAACAATAATGTAATGTATTATTTTATGGTTATGAAGAGTGTAGGACAAATGGCTACAGTACCATTTTGCAGAGGGAACATCTCTTGTCTGCTCCTCTCTCACCGCATGTAGCACAAAACTCAGCGTCCATGAGTGCCATCTGGCCCGTCAGTGCCTGGGTCAGAACCGAGAAGGCTGTCGGGTCGTTTCCCTGGAGACAAGAGACCAAATCACGCCAAGAGACCACATTATGCCAACCATGATTTCACATCAAAGATCATTGCCCATCAGGCAAAGATGCAAAATCCGTATCTGATATCTCCTCATTAGGGCTCTGGATGCTCTTGGTTAAATAAACTTTAGTTCAGAAAATACATGAAATACAATGAATAATTTATTTAGAATGGTCAAGCAAAAAAAAAAAATCTTTAAATTTATGCTGTGAAAAAGTATTCATACATGTCAGAGTCTCCAATTCAATCCTAGACACTACAGCAAAAATACATTTTCAGTGAGATAACATCAATTCTGTGTATTCAGGCTCTCACACTATAGAAATGTTATTTTGTGTGGATGAAACGCTGTCTACCTGAAGGTCAAAGTCTTTATTTTGTAAAATAACTAAGGAGTGTGAGGTTCTAAAGCATCTGAACGAAGACTGGTGATTATCACTGAATAAAACAAAACAGATGACTCTTCGAGCCTCGATGTTATATAGAGCTGGCCTTCGAAAAGCTAAAGTCTTCGAAATCTACGGTATGCACAAGATGACAGTTAAGAGAAGAAAAAACATGAGGTCACTGACAATTTCCACAGGAGCGATGCTCCGAACCAGCTGCTGGAGCAAGGTTGCCTCACAGTACGGAAACTTCCGGATGCAGTCGCGGATAAACTTCTCCTGATACTGCGGAAAGCCGTCACCGTCTCGGCCTTTCAGTAAGCTATGTTGGGGAAGCAACAAAGAGCAAAACAAACAAGAAATATCAATAAGGACATTAAGAAACAGTGATATCACTTGCATTTGGTGGTTGGCTTAAAGAACAGGATGGTCAGTCTTTTGAGCTTATGACTGTTTTGTGAGCATGGGAATGTGGGGGAATCTTGGTCCAGACCTACACAAACACTCTTCTTTGAGTCAATGATGTTTCTGTTTATGTGTTTTTTTTGTAGTTGTTGTCATTGTACTCGAAAACCTTGCAGTAAAACATCACCATTAACATGCGCGTATAGCTATGTACAGGCTGTCTGATTCCTGCTGAGGGCATCACCTCTTTAAAAGTGCGTCCAGTTTGTCATCCCGTTCCTGCAGGAATGCCAGGCACTTCTGTAGCACACAGCTGATGTAATGCATCTTCATGGCCAGCACTTCGTTCATGTCCTGCTGTTTCACACACTGCTCACAGAGCAAGTCCATCACACGGTAGCACTTCTCTAGAGCAGCAACATCCACCAGCAGAGGGTTCTCCTTCACTAACATAACCATCTGAGTGAAAGGGGGTGTGTGGGGGGGGGGGGGGGGGGGGGGGTAGGTATTAAATCAAAGAGTGAACCCACTGAAGCCAGGAGGAAAGAACTCACTGTGAGAAGGAGATAAAGAGAGAACAGAGAGAAGATCGAAAATAATGAAGTAAAAAGAAGCGTAGAGGGGAGATGCGACAGAATATGTATTTGACGTATATGTATGATTGGCCGTTGTTCCAATACTCCTCTACCCTTCTTCTCTTGTCTACTTATTTTCACTGTCGACGGTCATATTAAGCTTGTCTGTTACATTGACACAACCAGTTCTGTTACAATTTAAGTAACTTTGAGAGAAAAAGATGCTTGGATAAGAAGACATGAAAAAGAATTCCAGGACGGTCCGTTCATTCACATATTTCAAACACAGGAATGATTACTTATTCCATTTAACTGTTCCATTGACTCAGTCATGCCAGAGCAAAAGAGGAAACATTACCATGAGAATTTTATTTATCTGATCCTTCTGTGAAGGAGATATCCGGGAATAAGACCATCTGAGTCTTCTTGACACATTTCCAGAGAGGAACTACAAATCAACTCTACTGGCCCTCTGTGAGAGGAAAATACTATTGCTTTTCTGCACGTCATGTATGTATGGTGCTGATTCTATTAAAATTCTATTCAAATAAAAGAATATGTCTGGCAGTTTTGTGTCGAACAGCATTTCTGTAGGCAGTGCTGTGTTATAATATGCTGCCTGTTCTGTTGTGCCTTATCTTTCAGACATATATTTAGATACACATAAAAGCAGCCGAGGCAGTTGGCTAGTGCTAACTGACACTATGCCAGGGTCATGTGATGTTATGTGTTTTGAGAGCACTGATTGCTGAACACACATCAAGGACCTCCAACTATCAAGTCAGGATACGAGTTACTATTGATGTGCTGTTGTACCTCCACAATCGGAGCTTAAAAGAAAAATGATCCTAAATGATATGCACAAAAGAGGCAAAAGTAAACTAGGCCTACACTCTTAATTTTACAAAACAAGACCAAGCTGTTTTTGACAAGCTCCTCTTAAAGGACAGCCTCCTGTTTTATGAATGTGATATACAATATAATATTGACAATGTTCTCTTCATTTATCCTTTGTAAGTTTGATTTTATTATTCATCGAGGGTCAAGAAAGGAAGATATCACCTCATGACTTTTCAGAAATCAGCAATCTGCGATACTGGCTTAACTGGCTTTTTTCAAGCAAACAGTAGTTTTAGGAAAATCTTTCCAAACAAATGAAGATGAGATCAAATAAATTTGATATGGTCGATATCTTAAGCTTCCTCTGATGTGAAAGTCCTTCCTTACCTTGACAGGGTTTAGATTGGTAGTCATGATGATCTTGTGTAAAGGTCCTGCCAGTTTAGGCGGGAGTTTGGGTTCTCTTTCTAAACCTTGAGGTCTGGTGTAGTACTCCAACCTCGACCGCGAAAAGAAGTTGTTGATCACAGTCACACAGTCATGCTGCCCTAGAGACACAAATGAAGAGTAAGAGAGAGAGTGAGAGAGACTGGAAGCCTTGGAGTTATTTCTTAATTGGTAAGAAATATACGCCATTATTATATTTGGATCTCTCACCAACAAAAGCTGCCATCTGAGCAGCTGTTCGGCCCACTGAGTTGACCAGGTCAGTCTCTGCCCCGGCATCCAGCATCATCCGTGTAATCTCTGAATTTCCTGTGGCAATGAACATCTTTACATGTGAGATGTTCTAAATATTGACAAGATTTTTATTTTTATTCAGAGACTTCAAGTAAGTGAAATCATATATTTTCGTTTCTCTGTACTGGCCAAGAGAACTTCTCCATACCCACAGCCACAGATACCTGAAAGCCCGGCAAACATGAGAGCAGTGTAACCATATTCATGCTCGTTACAGTTGACGTCAGCTCCATGTTGCAGAAGCAGTTGACACATGTCTGCTTTTCCCTTATATGCGGCATGCATGAGTGGAGTCATGCCACACTGAGCAGAAAGAGCAGATAAAGCAGAAGGTCACTTAACATCACAAAAACATCAAATGCACCGGATGACCTCACGTTTAGTTGCATGATTTGCAAACATCATTTCCCCCTCACTTCACAAATCTTGCATTTCACAGTCAGTTATTTAGTGCAGTCAACATAATTCAATAATATTACAGTACCACCCTAATGCTCAATAACCAAGTTAAAAGGCCTCTGAAATTTGCTAGATGTTAATGCCTGCGATGCTTTTTTTTAGATTATACAAGTCTCTGTAATTGGTTTTTTTAAAAAAAGGAAAATGATAAAAGATTGGTGTTTGATTTCTGTGAGACATTAGTTGCCTGTGACTCATGATCTAACCAAAGACTGCGTTGGTGGCAGCAAAAAACATCTGATTTTGACAGACAGGCATTTCTTGTCAAGTGCTGTTTTCACAATTCCGTTTCCTAAAGAAAGAGCCTGAAATAGTCTGTATGTTACATCTAGTGGTTTCTTAGCATTATTCAAAACCTTTAAGTAGCGTATCCGCCACTTGAAAGTCGGGGCCATATGCCCCCCTAACAATAGAAAACATATGCTGCAACTGAATCTCTTCAAATCTGTGTTGTTCTACATAACAGCTGTAGTGAGCTACTGCAAAAATCATACTTATGGTAATCTATATCCTCCATGTCATGCCCAAAAAAAAAAAAAACATGAGGATTTATTATTCTGACAAAAGAAATGTGTCATCTGTAGCCAACCTTCTAAAATTAAAACCATCTAAAAAGCCAGTGATTTTTGTGGTTGAACGAAGCAATAGGTGTCAGGAGCAGCCGAGGAAATGAATCATCTCTCATTCCTTACCTCATCTAAACAGTTTACCCGAACATCTCCACCACTAAGTAGCTTCAAGGCCTCCTGAATATTTCCTGTTAACATGGAACAAGGGATGACTCTCAACTCCCATCCAACACAGTCACACACATGCAAGACATCTACTTATGCTGCATTAGAATTGGTTAACTCATGTGGTGCACTTCATATCACAGTCTGTCTTTTTAATTAACATTTAATTAATTGAAACATTATGTTAAAACTGAATCAGAGAAAGCTTTGTTTATCCATAGACTGTTAACAAAGCCATAAAAAATTAGCTGCAGCTAGAAATGTGGATGGAATATATTCGTGTACTCGTCTTCAGTTATCGACTATTTTGAGTCTATAGATCAGCTTCTTAGAGTGAAATACAGTTTAGCAGTATAATTATTAAAATATATTGACCAATGAAACTGGAAATCACATAAGCATGAAATTACCAAAAACAAATTTATCACATACTCCCACCTCATGCAATAATATAATACGTTTCAAAGATAGCTTATAGTGTATAATATTATTGTGTTGCATGCAAAAAATATAATTTTTATTTAATGTGATACTCATGAGTGCACATTACCTGAAACAACAACCTGTAGCATTTCTTTCTCAGCTGCAGTTAAATCTCCCTTTTTTGGAGAGGCCCTGCTCTGCGGTGCAGTCATACTGTATTTCCTGGCTTCAAAATTCACAGCTGCAACAACTTCTCGCTGTGGGTGATACTTCGTTCATATAGACTGTTCCATTTGATAGGCCAAGGGGTCAAGAAATAAGGGGGAGCGCAACCCATTTATAATGCAGCAACTATGTGAGACAGGCCATCCTTCGGAACGAACCATATTGAGGAGGAGGGGGGTGATGATGATGAGGTTTTAGAAATACAATGGTATTTTAGCAATCGCTTCACTTTTGAGACTCCGCATCAGGTTTTGTGCTAAATATCCTTCGTGAGAACCGATTTGCTCTCTGTTTTTGGTTTGTTAGTGAAAAGGCTATGAGACAAGGAATACAGCGTCACCTACTGCTTTCACAAACGGATCATACCAGTTGTACTTCAGTAGCCTGTTCAACCTGTAGCGCAATAGAAGGTTCATCTACCACACGGTAATTTCAGCTTCACGGGAAGACAACCACTGCCAGGTAAATGACTTTGTGATATTTACCAAAAGCACTTGCAATTTGAGCTTCTATTCCGCATTAGTTTTCCGATAACATGCTTGCTGTGTCATTCTTGTGTTGACAGTGTATAATCTGAAAAAAAAAATCTCTAATGTAGTTTTGGCTGTATGGTATTAGAAGAAACCGCGTCCTGGTGACAGTTCAGTGCTGTGAGCTAACAACTTAAATAAGTGTTACTTTTAGGACATCTTGTAACGTTTAGAATAGTTTCTATGCATTCGGCATAGTTCAGATAAAATGATTTGAATGCCATCAAGTTGCATGACAGTTTACATTTTAAAGAATTTGCGGCACTCGTCTAAAAATGTGTCGCTTCCAATCTACATGGGTGCGAAAACATGCAGTTTGATCGACATTAAAAGGGATGTCGTAGGACAGTGTTTGGCCACTCTTTTACAACTATTCACAGCGCAAAACTGAAAGTCACGACGGGTGGATGCAGTGGTAAAGTTGGTTTTATTACGGATGTTCACACTTATAACAGCAGTAGCTCTTAAACATGTTTAAATGAAATCATTCGTGGTTAGTGTACGCTAGATACGGTATCATAACCATTTTTATCTTTTCAAAATGCTACTGCTACGTGCAGTAAATCCTGGAATACCAAACCATCGCTTATTCTGAAGATCGTGGAGCTATGTTGCTTCTTAATAACGTGGTGGCAATGTGTCACGTTCTGAAAACAAGACTGCATTACCCAATCAAACAGGTGGTCTAAATGACAGCCTGAGTTGTGAAACATGATTGTACATGTAGCCTCCTGGACGAGTACGTAAGCCACCCTCCTGCCTGCATGGAGCACCTCAAAAAACCCACCGCACACAGGTGGCTGTTACCCATCCTATATCTCTATAACGTGATAAATGAGATACTGTGATTGAAGTATCCTACATTGAGTACACTTGTCCACGTACATGGACTGCCACTGACGAAAAGCTCTTAAAATAGTCAGGAGAGAGAACTGGACCTAGATGTACCTTGTTGTAGGGTGGACGAGAAGCATTCCTGTAATTCAACTTTTCGTTACAAATGAAGAGCTAGTTATATGTTTGGCCGTGACTTGCTGGAACTGACGAAGCGTTGGTGCCACACGAATGTGCGGGCGTGAACTATACTTTGCCCCCAGCCAGATCAGCGTTTTGAGGGAGCTGTGATGCATAGCTGCCCATGTCCTCGATCCGTTCGCTAGGCTGCTGACACAATTTTCTGTTTATTTACCTGTTGCGAGACTAGCCTTGCTTATCACCCGACATGGGCCACAGCTGATTCCGTCTCTTGTAGGCATTCTTTGAAAGAAGTGCGCTTGGAAATGGCTTCGCATGCCGCCTCTCTTTCTGTTAGGTCGCAGCTGACATGCATTGATATGCATTAGATGAGGCGAGGTGGAAAATTCAGAGGTGCCTCGACTTTATCGGCTGTGTTTCATCGCAGTACTTTCCAACGCACTCTGCGCTGTGCAGCTGCCACAACTGTCACCTGGTCGATTTTACTACCCAGAATGACGCATGTAGGCGAGTTAGTCTTTACGCCTGAGAGTTTTGATTAAATTGCGCGTGTCAACATCGTATAACGTCTGTATAAAGTTAGGAACTTCCAACATTCTGTTTTAAGACTGCGCGTAGTCTGGAGATGAATGGCAGTGACGTTTGTGCATTAATAATGCGGAGTTTTCGACAACCGTGCTCTGAAACCTCACCGAAGTTGAGTAGAAAACTTCTAAAAAGTAGCATTTACACGTCTGCTGTAGCGCGTCCATCCTGTTTAACTCACTAAGTAGTAAACGATGTATTTGGATTTTATGTATTAATGTCTTCCATAAAACTGCCCCAAACGTTTTTTTTGAAACGGCACAAAGTACGTTATTATGGTACAATAAAGAGACCCGTTGGATATTGTTTGATGCGATAACGAGAAAAATAAGGAAGTGTTGAGTCTTCAGAGAGATTCATCTCCTCTCATTTAGGGTGAGGCACGACTCTTGACTCTAATCCTGTGAGAGATGCACTCTGTGAGTGTTGCAGCCTCACATCCTAGTCACACTGTGAAAATCAGCCCTGCATCTCCCACAAACAGCCACTCCTCGCCAAGCAAAAGCTCTCACACTGTCAGTTAATGTGAGGTGAGTGAGAATGAGTGAATACATTCCCAGATACCAATCCAAGATACCGTACACCTTTTATCAAACAGTGGCAGAGTTAATAAATGAAACTTTGAAGAAACTGATGCAGAATCATTCCCTAATGGTATCCTATCCATGGAGTCTCATTATTTGGCTCTGGTGCAGCTCTGTTGGTTTGGCTATAAGAAAAGAAGCCCATCCAGTCCCCACGGGGGAGAGGTTTTCAGAGTACATGATGTACAGAACTGGAAGAAATTATGCTGACTGAGTAATGCACTGAAGCATATAGAGTACTGTCAAACCCAAAGTAAAATTAGGGCTCGACACATACCTTAATTCGTGTGTTAATTTAAATGTGTGATGAAGCAGTGATTGATGACAATGGTCCTAAGGTTAGATGGGGCCAAAAGCTAGATCTGAATAGGAGTTGCGGACTTTAGCATGTTCACTTTAATTGTGGCTGTCTGCATGTTGGGAGTGCTCTCGCAGTATACTGAGAGTCAATGTCTCTCCTGAGAAGAGTGATTTGTTAGGTCAGGGGTGGATCCCATCATCCCCCTGCAGTTGCATGGAGTCCCATGGAGACCTCTCTCAGTCACTGGTGTGAATTAGGAACACACCAAGTCTGGCTTTATGTCATTCGTTTAAAGATACGTTTATAGTAGAGGCCAGAAAAGTGGCTGAGAAATTAGTGGCAGATTTGTCTTTCAGAGTTATGATAATGTGTAGGCCTATGCATAAGAAGTTCAGAACATGATTTTAAATTCTAAGTAAAAATGTGTAAGCACACACACGTACATACACAGACCTCAGGTGAACTGCAGATTATCTGAATGCTTGTGTAGGTGTGTGTCTCCTTATCTTATCATTCATCTTGTACTCCCAGTGATGCTAGTTGCTAGTTTAACTACTCGCAGTAAGTGCGTATCAGTTGCCATCCCTCCAGAATAACTTGATCTACAGTAGACAGTATGACAAAGTGGGAATCCTGTTTTGGAAGCCAGTAATATGTTTACCTTAAGTCTGCCCCGTCAACTGAATTTTGCTTTGTTTCACTTGTTGCTTGATTTTTTTTAATTTCCAAAATCAATTCATCAAATTTGCGAAACGTCTCTTCGGAGCTTTTAAAGTGCCTCCTGTAGATGTTTAATTAGCATTCTCTCATTATTTGCGGTTTCACAAACAGCACAGCAGTTCTGTGCTGTGTAGGTGGTTTTAATTGCAGGTGGTTCAGTGCTTGGGTGATTCCAAAGGCATTGTTTTTGCTCCGTTATAAGCCTTGTTAAGTCTTCTTTGATGTCAAGCTAATTTTTATATATATATAAGGAGGGAGGGAGAGAGGATGCTGTCATTGAGAACCTTCTTAACAAACTATCCCAAAACTCTGTGGAATTGTAGTTTCAGTACAGCTCAACCATAATGTGTAGGTAGTCTGGACTGCATTTTTTTTCCTTTTGTTTACCGTGAGTGAAGTATCTGCCCATGACTGATTATGGTTATGTGCTATGTCCTCTCTGAGTCAGATTCATGGAAGTCAAGACATATTTCAGAAGACAACTGCCTAGAAAAGCCTAACCTTGGTCTAATACACTGTATAGCCATCAAGTGTTTTTTTTTTTGTTTGTTTGTTTGTTCATTTTGAATGCATGAATCTGGGTGTAACATAATTCTGAACTCCCAAAGGTTGTTGAAACCAACTGTTGAAAAATGAGGGGGGGGGTGTGTGTGTGCGCACAACCTACATATGTTCAGGGTTTGTTAGTGTGTGGCGTGTGTGTGTGTGTGTGTGTGTGTGCATACAGGCTTTGAGCTGTGATCA
Organism: Chanos chanos; assembly: GCF_902362185.1. Taxonomy (NCBI): domain Eukaryota; kingdom Metazoa; phylum Chordata; class Actinopteri; order Gonorynchiformes; family Chanidae; genus Chanos; species Chanos chanos. The sequence continues at coordinate 10,630,549 of NC_044506.1, read as the reverse complement.
GACATGTCCTTGCTGTAATATGACACGTGTTCCAGGCCTGGGTGACTGAAGTTTACACAGTCAGGGATGAGCCTCTCTATATTTAGTACGGAGGAGTGCAAGCCTGGCTAGGACAGTCACTCTGCTGCTGGGGCATTTGCTGAGAACACAAGGGCTCACAGTCACTCTTTAATAAAAAAACAAAGGCCATCACAGCTGGTAAGCTGGTTGAACTGCAAGTTTTATGGTTTTTCTCTCAGTGCCGTATGTCGTCACGGTGTCTGTCTGTCCGTCTGTCTGTCAGATCAGCAGAGATTGTGGTGTGTAAGCCAGCAGGGGAGACACGGTTTACTGGGTGAAGGGTTGTGTGACTGCCCTTACTGCTGCCCAAAGCTATCGCAGCGATTGCCTCTTTCTTATTTGCGTGCGTGTGTGTGTGTGTGTGTGTGTGTGTGTGTGTGTGTGAGAGGGGGTAATCTGTGCATTCAGTTTTGCACGTGTTTGGAAACTAGATTTCACTCCTGTGTGGTTTTCCTTCTCAGGACTTTTATGAATACCGGTAAGCAACAGAAGCCAGTGCTCACAGGCCAGCGGTTTAAGACCAGGAAAAGGGGTAAGTACCGCTCTCCTTTTTGACTTAATCAGTTTCCATGTCAAGTCACAGGTCAACAGCGCTCAGTTAAAATGCTCATATCTATGGAGCATCTGTACTTCATCTCCAACGTTTGACATCGGTTGTAACATAAGTATTAGAACATGTCACGCCTTATCTACTGACTGCAGATCTGCATCCTCAGTATATTTGTACAACATAAGCTTTTTTTTGGTGGATCTAGCTTCACTGAATTTTGAAGACCCGGGTTCATGAAGGGGATTTGAATTGGATGTCAGTTTCCAGCATGCGCCTCTCCTCCGCCGTGCAGGAACGCGCATATGCTGCGGACACTCACTCAACTTTTTGGATCCCGGTGGCAGCTCTCTACTTTCCATTAATAGACTGTTTGTGTGTCCACTGGCCTTCTCTGGCTCTTACACAAGTCTGGAGCCTTACGCAGGCCTCCTGCCATGATAGTGAGAGTGTCATGGCTCTAAAAGGGCCTGAGTGAGGTGCTGGAGAGCGTAAACAGGACTGCGCTTCAGGCCCACAGACTGTAAACCCACAGGCTCGCTCTCTATCTCTATCTTGGGCACTTTTAAACGCCTCAGATTTTGGAGATGCGTTCTTGATGCATGGAGCTGTCTCAAATCTTTCAAAAAAAGAAACAAAAAATGTCGGACAGAGGTTTGAATGGCACGCTTAGTCAAAAAAAACATAGCGAGCGGCTGTTGAAATGTCACTCGTGAATGCGCGACTCTGTGAGGGTGTTTCTCTTGTCAGAATATTTGCTTCACACTTCGCTAGTTTACTCGGAAGGGTAATCTAAGATGTGTAGTCTCGTGAGAAGGAAGCGAAGTACACGCTCACCCCCCCCACACCCACCACCCCCCCACACGCACACACACACACACACACTCACACCGTTTCTTTCCTTCCTCTTTCATTTCTCTCATTTTCCTGAATCATAATCGGAGAGCTGTTAGAAGAAAGAGCTCATTTTCTCAAAACAAGCTCAATGGTAAATGTCTCATTAAGTGTTTCGGGTCAAAGTTCATACAGACTCTTGGGTGCCCTTACTGTAGAAAGACATCCATAGTTGTATAAATTGGATAAGATAGTAGGATGAGTTTCTTCTGAAAGTGCAAACCTTTTAGCTTGGACTAAATCTAAGTGGATGGTCATATGATGATTAAAAATTGTGTTAGATCTATGACATTTAATTTTAAGTTAGTGCTCTGAGTTACAGAAAAGCTTTGGAAATCCTTAAATTATATTTGAAAGTTTTTTTTTAAAAAACCACCTTGAAAACAGAGAGATGAACACTGAGCCATCTAGTTCATTTTGTGTATAAAGTGATGGAACTGAATTGAACCTCAGAGGAGGTCATTGAAATGTCTCAAATGTCCATCTTGTAGATGAAAAGGAGAAGTTTGAGCCCACAGTTTTCCGAGACACGATCGTTCAAGGCCTCAACGAAGCGGGTGGTGATCTCGATGCTGTAGCCAAGTTCCTGGATGTCACCGGATCAAGACTTGACTACCGTCGCTATGCCGACACCTTGTTTGACATCCTCATCGCAGGGAGCATGCTCGGTAAGAAAAAAAGAAAGGGGAAAAAACTCAGTATCACTTATAATGTTTCTCCCCTTCTTTAAAGGCCCCACTGTACTTTTCCAAGAATTTTCTTATCATTCATTTTTTGTTTTTGTTGCTTGATATGAAATGGCTCTAGATATCAGGTAAAGTTTGAATTTGTTGATGTCGTTCATCTGCGGTTTTCTTAGAAAGGTAAGTGTTGTGAACGCAACGGAGCGAGACGGGATTTAACCAGTTATGTCATCCGCGCTCCTTTATCCGTGTATAAGCTTTCGAGTGTGGGCTGACAGTTCTCGGATGTCTGAATTTAACTGCCTTTCAGTGTTTAAGATACGTGCTGGAGCAACGGTTGCCTTTTTCACCAGTGTTCACCCTGCCCTCAGAAAATAACAAGAGGGTGCGAGTGCTTTGCCCAGTACCGCTTGTCGCTTCGTGCCTGGATCTCGTAACATCTCTGGAAGTCTCTGGCCAGTGCCTGCATTCAGCCAAGCCCAGTGTTGTGTTACTCACACAGGCAAGGACAAAGTGATCACCGCTGGCTTTGCAGGATTAACCGAGTAATTCCTCATAATCAAAGAGATCCTCTGTGCTTGTTGCCCAGTATGAACGGGTCATCAGTCACTCTTCACAGACAATCCTGCCATTTCACATCTAGCAGACGCCCCTTGCTTACTGTCCTAATGCCCAAAAATTGGGACCCGTGCAACTGATTCAGTAAAAACAAACCAAAAAAATAGGCTCACAAAAGCTTTGTAGACTCGTATAAGGATTTTGATGTGAATGTTTTAGCCCTTTTACCTGTTGCCAAGAGACAAACAGCTCACCCATTGTCCACTGTTTTGCATTACCCATAACAATCAATATGGCTCCTGAGAGTGGACACAAGCCTGTAACCATTGTTGCAATGTATTCTTCTGTCAAAACAACCAGTGATTACATTATATACTTTCAGGATTAAGAGGTATTGGATTTAACAGAAGCCCTAATTGGTAGATTAAAGTTGAATAACTGGCCTCATTTGACCTGCAGATATGGGCCAATAGGTTTTCCTTCTGACGAGACTGCGTCTGTCTAATGCAGAAGTTTAGACGTGTCAACCCCCCCCCCCCCCCCCCCCCCCCCCCAGTACACACGTTCTAACACAATCATGCCCTGCTCTCACTTTTAATCTGTCTAGAATTATTTCACTTTCAGCTATCAGCGTGGCTGTCTCCGGGACAGAGTTGCCTCAACCCAGTTCCAGCTAAAAGGTTTACTCTGCCTCTAAATAAAGACTGTGGAGCTGAGCTCTAATCAGAGCCAGCACACGAGAGGGCAGCTCAGCTGAGCCAGTCAATCAACAATCAGCCAAGCCATGCAGACTAGCTAATACTCTCACTGTGTGTGTGTGTGTGTGTGTGTGTGTGTGTGTGTGTGTGTGTGTGTGTGTGTGTGTGTGTGTGTGTGTGTGTGTGTGTGTGTGTGTGTGTGTGTGCGTGTGAGTGTGTGTGCGCGTGTGCGTTTCGCTCATAAACCTGCACATTAAGTTTTTTATTATCAACTATTATTTTCTGTAAAACAAGGCACCTGCAGTTTTTACCATCAGAATTTACTGTGCCCAATATCATTGTACAGGCCAAAGCAAACATAGTTCAGCCTGTAATGGCATTAGGCTGCACATGCTGTTATGTTATTTTGCTTCCATGAAAATGTATGGAAAGCGTATCTGTTTCGAGCTTACTACTGTGCGTATTGTAATAGCACAGCGATGGGACAGAAAATGTCTTGGAGACCATTATTCATGTCTGTCCGTGTGGTGTCTTGGCTTGTCCATTTAGGATATGGGTGATGTGGTAATGTAGTGTAATCCTGTTAGGAAATAATGAGTGTCCACTGAGCAGTGACAGACGTAGGGCACAACTGTGTCTATGGCCAATTAGAGCTCCACTACTTCCCCAGCCAAGTTCAGCCATTTCTATTCAAGGCACTCAGAAAATATGCATTTTCTCAATTACTGTCTTATGGGATCAGTTCATAGTTCGTATAGGCCCACTAATGAGCTCTTCCCTGTCATTAAAGAGGAAGCTGTCCGTTTTTAGAGCTTACAGTCGAACTCAATTTTCTGTTTATGGGGTCATTTCGATTTTTCTTTTTTAAATCAGACACTGAGGGTTTTGAAATTTTGTATTTCTCTCCAGCACTCCCACGACAATCTGAAACATATTCAAAACAGAATTCATGTACTGTGACATTTAATGGTGATGGCTGTGTCAACTTTGAATTTCCAAATAAACAATGTCTTTAATGTCAACTAGGTAAGACCCTGTGGAGACCAGTAAAGGGTAAATTAATCTTCTTGATACTGTTTTTCTTCACACAGGAATTAATGAAGCAAAATCCTTTCCTCTGGGCCTTTAAGACATTGCATAAAGCTAGTTTTCCTGTTCATTGCTTAAAAGCCATGTTTAATTAATCTGGTTATAATATAGTTGCTGGATTTCAAAATGTAAACAACAACAAAAAGAAATTAATATTGATCTACTAAAAGACATAGGAGACAGTTTGTCAACATTTTGCATACAGGAGGATAATTTTCAAAACTGGTTCATAGGTAAATGGTGGACTTCTGTTTTACCTTTTGTGAATGGTATGTGGAAGAATTGAACTCTGGTCTGCTTTTTCGGTTGATGTACAGGTTAGACTGTATAGTATGTGTTCTGAAACATTCTTGTTATTCAGCTGAAATCCCGGTTTTTTTGGTTGGTTTTTTTTTTCCCTCACCTACAAATGCACCATTGCGATTATTCGGTTTTGTGACCCTTTGGCGATTTTTTTTTTTTTTTGTTGTTGTTGTTGTTGTTGTTGTTGTTACACCAAGCATGACCAAGCTGTAACTTTTCCTCTGCTAAAGTGAACAATGGTGAACCTGTGCTGCTGGTGACAGAATGTGTAGAATAAGGCTTCGATTTTGTCTCGTTTGTACCTCTCAGCTCCCGGGGGAACACGCATTGACGACGGGGACAAGACCAAGGTGACGGAGCACTGTGTGTTCACTGCGGAGGAGAACCACACCGCTGTTTGCAGCTATGCTCAGGTGTGACACCCTAGCACATCACTGCTTTCAGACTCTTTTTTTTTTTTTTTTGGTCACTGTAAAACATAAGCTGTTACTCAGAAACAGCTGTTCTCACAGTTGATCTGTGAGAAGAAAATCTTGTAACTTCTGTTTTTAGGCTCAAAATGTTAGAGGCAAGTAACCTGCTCTGTAAAGTCTTTTAGTGGATGAAAGAAAGGTAATGTCAGGTGGGGGAAGACCTAGTTGATAAATGGTGTTAGATCTGCTCGTGCCCCAAATCCTCTGGACAGAGCAAGTGTGTGTGTGTGTGTGTGTGTGTGTGTGTGTGTGTGTGTGTGTGTGTGAGAGCCTTACCCTGTCATTTTAAAATAATCCCTGGATTACAGTGTCTCTTCATCACTCAAGCTGTCTGTCCTTATGAAAAAGAAGTATGTCATCAGGTTAGCAGAGCGTATCACTCCGTTTGCTTGTTCCCAAAGTCTGAGCTATGTTTGCAGTTCAACGACAGAAGGGTTTAATTTAAAAAAGTTTCCGCTTGCCAGTATTTTTTTTTTTATTCCATTACTTTCTGTTTGGATGCAGGTTTTCAATAAACTTATCAGGAGATACAAATATTTGGAGAAGGCCTTTGAAGAGGAAATCAAAAAGGTAGCTGTGCTCCCCTCTTGTTTCCACTAGTGCAGCAAACTCTTCTGAAAAGGATGTACTCCATATGTCTCTCTCATTAGCATATGCAAATAATACCACTGCAGATGATCAAAGATACCTGTCCAAATGTTATTTTTCAAGTTTAATCAAATACTCACCCAGATCCATTCTGCATCATCATTCTTTATTTGACATGATTAGAACATCTGTTCTGTTATGGGATCGTATGCATATGACACAGATTAACAGCAAAAAAAAAAATGTAAAAATCCAGATGGTTCTTTTCCAGTCTGAAGAGCGTTCATGTGGAGATCTTACTTTTCTTCTCTTTTTTTTTTTTTTTTTTTGTACCCCTCAGTACCCATTTTCAGATATGTTTAGTTGATGTAACCCCCCTCCCCCCCCTTTCCTGTGAACTGTCTGTTCTATTGTTACAAATGAATTGTCTTTAGATAGAGACAGACAAACGAGAGGCCAGATTAGAACACGGCTTTGAAGATACTGCATTTGCATGACTGCGTTCCATCTCTTCCTGTGTAGCTGTTACTCTTCCTGAAGGCCTTCACTGAGTCAGAGCAAATCAAACTGGCCATGCTGACAGGGATTCTGCTGGCCACCTGCACCCTGCCACCGTCCATTCTCACCAGCCTCTTCAGCGACAATGTCGTCAAGGAAGGTCCGTTTCAGTCTGTATTTCGCTGGCCTGTGTTCATGATTTCGTGTTTACTTGCCGAACCACGTTGACGCTAAAGGCGGCGTTTGTTTTGACTTTTGTCCATGTACTGATATTGCACAGGCATATCAGCCTCCTTCGCTGTGAAGATGTTCAAAGCGTGGATGGCTGAGAAAGATGCCAATGCGGTCACCTCTGCTCTTAGAAAAGCCAACCTGGATAAGAAACTCCTGGTATGCTCTGTTTGGATTTTTTTTTTGATAAGAGGACATGTTTACCTAAACCTTTTCAAAACCTCAACGCACACTGCACGCTGCAGTTTATTGCCTTCCCTCTAAAAATAGCTGCATTATGTTCAGAAACAATCACACAAAAATATAATTCATGTAGAGGCCAGGAGTCCTGCCAAATCAAGGTATGGAAAAGTTCACGAAAGTTCATTTGTCCTTTTAAAAAAACCCTGTGACACAGTTTCCATCACAATGTTCTTTCACTTTTAGAGGTTTGGCAAAACCAGCAGTTTTTTTGAGATTTAGATCTGTTGTCTTCCGTTTCTAATTAATCCATTGGAGTAATCTGTTCAAATTTCAGGAGCTCTTCCCTGCCAACAAACAGAATGTGGAACACTTCTCCAAGTACTTTAACGAGGCAGGCCTGAAGGAGCTGTCTGACTTCCTGCGTGTGCAGCAGTCTCTGGGAACTCGAAAAGAACTCCAGAAAGAACTACAAGAACGTTTATCCCAGGACTGTCCCATTAGAGAGGTATACATACATACACACACACACACACACACACACACACACACTGCATAAAGGACCTGTGCAACCAGCCTTTGAGAATCTCAGTAGTCCCCTGTTATTGGTCCACATAAAAACACACACAAATACTCAAACAAGATACAGTAGTATTTGTCCTGTATACTTTCAGCAGAAACTTTCAATAATTTCAAAATAAACTGTAAAGTAGAGATCGGCAAAAGCAATATCTCTTATCTGAGCACTACATTGAAATGAGTCAGCGTTGGAAGAGTACATAGAGATTGCATATCTCAGATGTTTTATATGAAGAATATGAATAGGCTTTTGTATGTTAATGTAACATGAGGACAGATATTTTCCTATCCAGAATCTAGACCGTGTATAAGCAGTTGAAGGCTGCTGATTCACTCAGGCTGTGTTCATGTTTAGATTGTGGTGTATGTAAAAGAGGAGATGAAAAGGAACGGGCTGCAGGAGCAGGCTGTCATTGGTTTGCTGTGGACTTGTCTCATGAACGCTGTAGAGTGGAATAAGAAGGAAGAGCTGGTGACTGAACAGGCCCTCAAACATTTGAAGGTAACACCATAATCCTGAGACCTTAAATCTGCCACAGCTTTTTCCACTGGAGCAAACGGTTAAGAATATAACTATATAATATTACTGCTTTGTTCACTCAAAACAGGATGATAAAGTAACAAACTTAACACTCTCAGAAGTACTAAATAGTGGAAAGAGGAGTGTGTGTGTGTGTGTGTGTGTGTGACAGTACAACATGGTTGCCCAAGCAGAATGCAGCACAAGTATTCTCAAAGCAACGGACAGACATTTAAATATATTGCAGATAAGACATGTGATTCAGTAAAACAGTAGATCGGATTGTTCTGTGTTCTATCATACGGTACATCACAGCAGGGTGTTCTGAGAGTTCTAGAACAAACTTGACGATAGACAAATGAACATTTCACTTGATGCTTATGATCAAAACTTTACAAAGGATAACAAACGTATATGGGCTTTTCATGAAAACTTGTCATTCTCTGTGATGAGAAAATATAGTTTTTTACTCTTTGTCACATTTTGGAACCAGATATTATGCCAGATATTATAGGAATTTATCCTCAAAGTATCTTTATCAAAGTATCTTTTCCTGACATAACTGAATCACTGGATAATCTGTATTTTAATAGGTTCATGGTTGAACCACTGATTAAAGCTTTTTGCGTGTGTGAGCAGCTCAGTAGGACTGTTTGTAAAGTGTGGTTGTCTCTTCTCTGTAGCACTATGCCCCCCTGCTGGCTGTGTTCAGTACTCAGGGTCAGTCGGAGTTGGTTCTGCTGCTGAAGATCCAGGAGTACTGCTATGACAATATCCACTTCATGAAGTCCTTCTCCAAGATAGTAGTGCTCTTCTACAAAGGTGCATATATGCATACTGTGTCTTTAAAATGTATCAGTTCCTTTTAAACAATTGATGCAGTTTTTAAAGCATTTGCATTTGTTGTCTGTTTGAGGTTGTTGGATCCTTGGTCGAGTTTCTGCCGTGAGTGACGTGGTGTCTGTTCCTCTGTTTCTTGTCTCCAGCCGACGTCCTTAGCGAGGAAGCCATTCTGAAATGGTATAAGGATGCTCACGCGGCCAAAGGGAAGAGCGTATTCTTGGAGCAGATGAAGAAGTTTGTGGAATGGCTTCAGAATGCAGAAGAAGGTAAGATATGTTGCACCTGTGTGTTATCAGACATGGTAAAACTTTCAGCACGTTGAATCCTCATGGATGTTGTAAAAAAAAAAAAAAAAGATAAATTCAGTAATGTATGCTGCATTGTTCTTTTGTCCTTTAACTGACTCTTCTGACTTGTATTCACTAGGCATCCACCCTGCCAGCAATAGATACAGGACTATTCACACAATTCAGTTTAATACAAATGTTTTATCTGTAGTTCTTTCAACAATGGACATCATCACAAAGCAGCGTTTTGCAGAATACAACTTTACAGAACATCAGGTCTAAGAATGTGGGAGTTGAGTTTAAACACTTTGTTTTCCATTTTCGTTCTACAGAGTCAGAATCAGAAGGTGACGATGACTAGCCATAAGGGTCCTGAGGATCACAGCTGTGCAGTCTACTGTCTGTGGCCTGCCTATTAGTACACTTGTAGTCTCCATGTTTTTTGCGTAGAGTCCAGTGAGAGAAGTCCTAGACATTCAAGCACAACACAGGGAAAATCTGTTGGACCTCCAGGCTCTACGTAAAGAGTGCAGGAGATATCACATAGATAGCCTTTGAATAACACAAACACTTTAATATGGACTTTTTACATATGCTATTCAGGTACAGAGGGAAAGACACTGATGTCTGCATAGATCAACATTTTATCAAAAATCACTTGTGTATGTTGTATGGCATTGCTTTTTCTCTTTTTCTTAATAAAAAGGTGTTTTTATATGTGCTCTTTTGTCTAGATGTTTCTTTTTAGAGTTCTTTTTTTTTTTTAGAGTTGATATTTTATAGCTTTGCACTCTGAATTCCCATTTAATAAAGTCATGTCCCCGTCTACCGTAAGGTCCAAATGTGACGCTGTGTGTCTTCTAATCCTGTTTGTTGGAAAGGAAAGGAAAGTGAATGTCACACAAGGTTGTTTCATTTGGAATGGAAGATGGTTTGGATGGTTTAGTAGTGACTAAGCACTTCAAACGCCTCATCCACTTCATCACATTCCCTCTGTGAATTTGACAAAAGCCACGAAAGAAAGAGGTCTCAGTCAATCTAACAGTCATCACTTTGCTTAGATTTGATCTTTTTTACATTTTGTTCTTGACCAAATTGCCCTCAATGAAAATGTAATTGCTGGTTATATTAAAAACAATGGGAGTTCATAAACATTTAATGTTGGGGGTTTTTGTATTTTGATTTTTTTTTTTTAATTTTATTTTTTATTACATTTATCAGTGTATTTTGGCTCAATGCTCAAGTAATACAATCCATTCCCCCTATTTCATCAGTGTAGGTACAGTTAGGACAAATTCTGCTACATTTGCACAAGTTATGCCAGTTTATTGGGGTAACTTAAGAGGCCATCGAGTATTATCTCTTTACACAGACAGGTCGGAGACCCTGTGACCAAACACACTGGGGCTGGCATGAATTTCAGGCCTTTATTAGAAAGACGTTGTCAGACCTGATCTCCATACTTTAAACTCTGCAGTGGGTAGAGGAGATCAGCCTGAGTCCACAATAATCTATCGGCAATAATGGGCAGGAGCTATGGGATACGGAGCACAGAAGGAAGTGTCTATGTTTCAGAAAGATGCTGAACAAACACGTTTGAGGTAAAGAAGCAGGAGGAAGGAAGTCACACCTACAGGTCTCCCATTAGGCCTACTGCTTTAAACCACGCACTACAGATGATGCATGCACACATACAAGTAATATGATGAGCAGAGAGTCCAATATATATCTAAACCACATCAGACAGATCAAATAAATTTGACTTAGCAAGGGTTATCGTAAACATGTCAACTGAGGTCCTTTTTTTTTGCATTGTGATTAGTTGGATATAATTCTTCAGCCTTCTCTCCACAGTCGACAATCCAGTTGGCTGCGGTAATGCACTTCCAGGCTATAACTTTTGCGATAAAAATCATAGAAGAAGAAAAGAAGAGGAAGTAGAAACGGTTCACGCCTCCCTTTGTTGATTGGTTGCGCGGAGGCTGCTGTTCCTTGCGGAGTTGGCGCGAATGTGCACGGCGTTGATACTAGACAAAGACAGCATCCTGTGTCTCTGAATGTAGTTAGCCATTCTAACTACCGGTGGTTTGCTGATCGCTTCTAGTTTGAGATTCCTACCGACTGAGCTGTCATGGCTGATAAAGAAGGTATGTAGCTCTTACGTGGATCTGTACAACTCGGTGTGAGTTTTTAAGATGAATGAGCAGATGGATTGATAACATGTGTTAGCAAGGTTGGCAAGTTACGTACCGGCTTCTCATGAACATTGTACATAGGCCGTATCCCGCCACAACTAGCTAGCATTGATAACCTGTCACAGTTTTGTATCTTTACGTTCACTGTAGTTGTAAGCTTGTTTTATGGATATGGAACATTACAGTGTCCTTTGATACTCAGTTTTGTTTTCCAGTAACGGGGCAAATGTTTGTTATTTTGCTCCATTGCTATGCTACTTGGCTAACTAGCTAACTATGCTTGAAAGACGTGGGTGTGCTAATGCGTGCTAGCTCTACTACTTATTGCTGTTGTTAATGTGAATTAAATGTCTCTTGATTGCTCTCGATATCTTAGACAATTATAATTTGAAAACTTGTTGTAACCTTGTAGTGCACGTGAGTTGAAATTCATTTCACTGTGAAATCATGTGTATACGTACAGTACCGCCATAACATTCGGTTCGTGTGGTATATGTAGGGGAAAGTTTACAATATCACAAGTTACTATATTGGAGATCGGCAGTTCACACAGGGATTAGCGTTTGTACATGTGTGCTCGTAGTTCATTTGAAGGGCACTGAAATCCAAATGTGCGCATATTTTGCAGCAGCGTTCGATGATGCGGTTGAGGAAAGAGTAATAAACGAAGAGTACAAGATATGGAAGAAGAACACCCCTTTCCTCTACGACCTGGTGATGACCCACGCGCTGGAGTGGCCAAGCCTCACTGCACAGTGGCTGCCAGATGTTACCAGGTAGATACTCTTATTTTTCTCACCGTAGTAATCAGGTCATTTACCTGGTTACCGTTACCTGATTATTCTGTAGGAGCTGCGTGGATGGACTTTGGCAAATTGAACGATTTCCTTAGTCAGGACTTCACAGTTAAAAGTGAATCCATTGGACTGAAGATTGTTTTGGTGTGGTGAGCAAGGCTTAACCCTGGTATAAAAAATCATTGCAAGCCTTTGCATGTTCTGTTTATTTTTTCCCTATTGACTGCTAGTTGGTCTGGCACAGTCAGGTTCTGAGTTACCTTCATTTTGTTTGTGCATTCTTTGGAATCTAATCAAAGCTGCTACCAGCGAGTAGTAACTATGGCCAGTTATACTTTTTGTCAAAGGAGTGCAGTTGGTAATGACTGAATAGAAGAATTTGTGTTGGATCTGTACTTTAATAGATTCATCTTTACATTTTTTTCATTGCACTCCTTTGTAACAGTGCAAAAATGATCAGTGCTCTGAAAGTGGTTTGTTTTTATTCTGTTTTTTTCCCCTTGTTTTTTGTTTGTTTTTTTCTCCAAGTTTATGTACCTACAGACTTTCAAACATCTGCAACATGAAATATGTGTTAAAGTTTTGTTTTGCTTGTCTTTTACTCTTTAGACCCGAGGGGAAGGATTTCAGTGTGCATCGTTTAGTCCTGGGAACACACACTTCAGATGAGCAGAACCATCTCGTAATCGCCAGTGTCCAGCTTCCTAACGACGATGCTCAGTTTGATGCGTCGCACTATGACAGCGAGAAAGGAGGTTAGACACGGTTACTGTGATGTAAGAACTAGTCTATAAAACGACCACAGGCGAACATGCCCACTGACGATTCGTCTTCCTCTCCTGTTTGATTGCAGAGTTTGGAGGTTTTGGCTCAGTGAGTGGCAAAATTGAGATTGAGATTAAGATTAACCACGAAGGAGAGGTGAACAGAGCACGCTACATGCCTCAGAATCCCTGCATCATCGCCACCAAGACCCCCACCAGCGACGTGCTCGTCTTCGACTACACCAAACACCCCTCCAAACCTGGTACGTGCTCTCCTTACATGCTGTTTGTCTAGCTGTAGACCCTAACTCAAGTATTGATCAGAAGTTTACTTGATGCTTTTTTTTCCATTTAAGTTACCATTACTTTCACAGAGTCAGAAAAGTAAAATAGAGAGAAAGTTATTGGAGGCGTATTAGTGGTCATTCTAAGGTCATTCGTGCTTGAACCTTATCTCCTCATGCTTGTCTCTCATAGACCCCTCTGGAGAGTGCACTCCTGACCTGCGTTTGAGGGGCCATCAGAAGGAAGGATATGGTCTGTCCTGGAACCCCAATCTAAGCGGCTGCCTACTCAGTGCCTCCGACGACCACGTAAGACAACACACACATCGCTAAACTTTTATAGACGTTAAGTTTTGTACTCTTGAACTTTGCAATCTTGAAGACTTTCATTAAGCGGTGCCTTTGAGGTGTTGTTTGGTCAGCTTTTCATGAGAACATAGAGAAAGCCTTTCCTTGGTCGTTTTATTATTTCTATACACAGTTTATGTTCATGATTATTCATTGTGTTTGGATGTGTAAATTCCCAAGTCTGTAGTATTGTTAATTAATTACTGTTGTCCTGCCGCAGACCATTTGTCTCTGGGATATCAGTACCGTGCCGAAGGAGGGGAAGGTAGTGGATGCTAAGACCATCTTCACTGGTCACACAGCCGTGGTTGAGGACGTTTCCTGGCATTTGCTGCACGAGTCGCTCTTCGGATCGGTCGCAGACGACCAGAAGCTTATGATGTATGTCTCCTCTCGGTTTTGTAATGCAAATGTTGGTCCGTTTTCTTCAATCGAAACCATTAACTGATAAGCGGAAATGGCTCCAAAACAGCAGTGTATGTTCTGTGACTGATAAGATCCAAATGCAAGGAGTTGTCAGTCATGTGTAGTAAGTTAAGTGTCAGGTCTTCAGTGAGAACTCCACAGAATATAATTTGGACCATAATATTCTAACTCAGAAGATCAATTCAAGTTCTTTCTGACTTTTAATCAAACATTGGTTAACTGTTGAACACCTTTTAGTTTGTGTGTGACTGAAGACCAACATTTGGTTGTTAGTTGAGGCAGTTACTAGTACTAGTCATTTTGTGTGTCTGTTCAGATGTTAAACCCCCAACTGTACAGAATAATAAAGCAGTTGGCTTTTAAGTCCAACTTTAGACTTTTAAATGACTCTGTTTAAATGAGTGTTAGATTGAATCTAACACAGTTCTGATATGAAGTCTGGTCAGCAGCTCTGTCTGGTGTCTATATCTGTGTATCCATGACTATATTAAGACATGTCTTGACACTAATTCCCTGGCGTCCTGTCACGGCTTCTTCCAGCTGGGACACCCGCTCTAACAACACATCCAAGCCCAGTCATGCAGTGGATGCCCATACTGCAGAGGTCAACTGCCTGTCCTTTAACCCCTACAGCGAGTTCATCTTGGCCACGGGATCGGCCGACAAGGTGAAAGCAGCTGTCATGATTAAGCTATGTATTCCAGGGTTAGCCGGTTTACAGAGTAGGCTTAGCTGTTGCTCTCAGATTGAGTCTGGTTTTTATGCTGGCTTTTTTTAAACTGTCATTCTGTTTTCCTCCAAACAGACAGTTGCACTGTGGGACCTGAGGAACCTCAAGTTGAAGCTGCACTCCTTTGAGTCGCATAAAGACGAGATTTTCCAGGTACTCAAACAACGCTCTTTACATTCTGCATGCAAAAGAGTAGAGGAGAATTAAATGGTGAAAACTCTTGCTTTATTGCAATGTTTTGAATGAACCCACAGGTTCAGTGGTCACCTCATAACGAGACAATCCTGGCCTCCAGCGGTACAGACAGACGACTCAATGTTTGGGACCTCAGGTAAATTACCTTTGTCAGTGTCCAGACCAAAAACTTATCATGTCCTTTCTGTAAAACAGTAATTGGTGTCAGTTATTGGGAGCTCTTGATGTGAATTCTCATGAGAGATGTTTGTGTGCAGTAAAATAGGAGAGGAACAGTCACCAGAAGATGCAGAGGACGGACCTCCTGAGCTGCTGGTGAGGATTTAAACAATACTTAAGTTTAACGGACTGCTGAAGTTGGAATGTATAACCTCTACTTTACCGAGGGTTTTTTTTTTTTTTTAAGTGACAGTAATCACCTTGAAGCATACAGGTGGCAGACAAAATAATGGAAACACCCAAAAAGAGAGAGAGAGCACATTTTGTTATTATTAAATGGAGGGAAAAAATGAAACAGAATTTAAATGTTTAATACTGCTGTCAGGTCAGTCCACCTTATGTTAAAGCTATAACTGGCTGTTAAAGCCATCGATGAACTGTTGTTGAAAAACGTCTTAGGCTATGATGAGGAATGATTTCAGATCATTACAGCTAGAGCCCGACCGATATAGGATTTTAAGAGCAGTACCGATTTTGATATTTGAGGATTTAAAAATCTTAATGATACATCAGCCGACTCCCCCCCCGAAACACAACACACAGATTTGCTCTAACTTTTTTGTGTGTAGTTATTTAAGAGTGACATAATGCATTTATGATTACTCTTGTGATTACAGTTATCTGATAAACAGGGCTCTCCTTCATAGGCAAAAATTTATATGATAGTATTTTTTCATTTGTTTTTTGTCGTTGAATAGTTATTTCGTTGCACCTAATCTGGCACAATAACTACTTTCAACGGCAGCATGTTCACATCTAGTTTAACCCTTTACCAGCACTCTTAATTCTATCCAATGCAAGCTATGAGAAACCATTTTTCAACCACTATGTGGCGCCATCTAGAACATGCCATCTTAAAACTATGCAGAAGACTGATACAGTGACCAGAGTAAACCCTGCTGTTGAATGCATGTAATACTACATGACTGTAACAAGGACTTGCGACTTTGGGATTTCAGGCTGCACATTTGAAAGAGGAGCTAGATGCCAAGCCATGTTAGATACTTGTTCAGCTCACGTTTATTTACATGCCCCCTCTGCTTTAATAACTTCCAATGCACTGACTGTAACGACAGACATGCAAGTCGCAGATATATTTAATGTTGCTTCATTTAGACAGAATAAGTTGCACACTATGGTTTAACCACTCATTAGTGTTAGCGGTCTTCCACTGACGAACATGGCATTTGCTAGTTTTGTGGGTAGCTTAACTTGGCAGTGGACAGCGTTATACGCTGCTGTAAGCAATGTTTCCAGAGAATTTTTAGAAGTGGCGAAATGACAGGACCGTTGTTTGTTTACTCGCTAGAACCGCCACACTGTTCCATAAATACACCTACAATCAAGTTTGTCAACAGCTCAGCCTACACCACTCGACTACTGTAACGTAATTTTGATGTTTGATAGACGCACAAACTATGCAACGACAACACTCGTAACATGTTTGAAGGATCCATCTTCCCTCTCACCGTTTCTTTTTTTTAATTGTCGTTTATCGGTCGGGCTCTAATCACAGCACATGCCAAACCATAAGACTGCTCCAGAAGCACAGGATGAGGCTTCTCAAGAGTAGACAGACATTTCTCAGTGTATCTGGTCCAAAGACCGAAGGGCCTCAGAAATGCATCTCTCAGTAAGAAACTCACATTAGCTCAGACTAAAATAATTTGTCAGGAACAGATGATCAGGTCAGGGCTGCCGGTCGGACGCCCCTTTTAATCAAGACTAATGCAAAGCACATGGGTTGGGCAAACAAGCACAAAACCATGACGTCTGCATGGTGTCAGAGAGTAACGTTGTCTGATGAGTCATCTTCCAGCCGTTAAACACGCCAACGGATCTGTGTTTGGATTGAGAAGCCAGGTCGAGCGATCGGGTTCACCCTATGGTGTAAACAGGGTTTCCTTAAGAGGTTCCGGTAAACAAAGAGTAACAAGCCCTCACACTGCGTAATGGATACAGGGGTTGTTTCATGAACGTTGGGATGAAGTCAGACCCTTTCTGTGGCTTCCTGGTCATCAGCCATCGGTCTTTTATGCGCAGTAGATTCATTTAACTCCTTTATTTTACAAGGAGCTTGAGGCTTCTTCCTTTCAAGAACAGACCAGCGTTCCACTGGAAATACTTTTAAACTTACTTTTAACAGAATTCTAGCAAGTGCTGAAACTGTTCCTGAGGACAAAGGCCGGCATAACTCTTAATTTGTAAGAATGTAAACCCATATTGTTTGCTGTCTTATTTTGTCTGTCAACGCTATACCTCATATTAGCGTGATTCAGATAGACAGTGAGGGGCTTTTAGCCTTAACACAAGTCTACTGAATGAACAACGGTTTGTGTAAATGTTTCGGGTTTGTTCCCTAATTCTTTGTTTCTTTTTGCGGCCTCCATTAGTTCATCCACGGTGGTCACACAGCCAAGATCTCAGACTTCTCCTGGAACCCTAATGAGCCATGGGTCATCTGCTCTGTGTCAGAGGATAACATCATGCAGGTTTGGCAGATGGTGAGTATACAGGAAACCCATTCACTTTACCACTAGCTGAACATTATTCGCTCTTTCCCAAATCTGTTGTTTAGTATACATTTTGTACAGACTTTATCAAAGAATACCGAATGTTTTATATTATATAGACACATTTCCTCCCGCCTTTAGACAACAAACATTCTTATAATTCCACTTTTAAAACATTAGTAGAAACCTGCTGTTTGAAGATTAAGGAGAATTAGCTTGATGATCCAGTTTTTCTTTAAAGTATTCCACGCACATTTTAGTGTCTCTTACTCAAGTTTTGGTGGCTTTTAAAATTTCCTCCTCCAAATGAATCCCCCCCCCCCACCACCACTTTTTTTTTTTTCCCCCCAGGCGGAGAACATCTATAACGACGAGGACCCAGAGGGAGCTGCAGACACAGAGGTTCAAGGCTGAGGAACAATCCGGAACTCTGGACCCCTACCACACCCCACCCTTTCTTCATGACCGTGTTTTCCACCCGTGTCTCACGACTCAGAGCTACATGGAACAATATTACCATCAATCACTCACACTCCAGTTGAAGAACTTAAGCAAGCAATGTCCTTCAAAAAATGTAAAAAAAAAAAAAAAAAGTTCACACAGAGATCTCCCTTACATTGACTTTTTACAGTATTGTGCAAAAAAGTGTATTTTTCTAAAAATTCTGATCGTCAGGTAATGTTGAAGTAACACAAAAGTGACTGTTAGCTGAATGGTGGTTGGCTATCTCTGGTATTTATGCTTTGCTTTCAGCTGAATAGAGTGTTTTGTCAAAATACAAAACAAAAGAGGCAAATGGCTATATCTCTTAAGTGGCTTGCAGTAAGCAACATGGGTTAGATGATGAGTTCTGTCGAAGGTCATTTTTTCGAAACACATCAAAGATGTTTCATAGCTCATTTCATTCATGATGAAGTCAGAGGTCCACAGATTGAAAAAAAAAACCTATATATCAAAGCTGAACTCTTTTTAACTTTGTCCTTTTTATTCACAGTAATGTGTAGGTGATGTCTGTTTTTTTTTGTGTGTTTTTAATATTGTGATATCCTTGTGTGGCCCCTCAGTGTCCCTTTTCTCTCTTATGTCCATACAGTTGTACAGTGTGTTCTGAATAAAGATTTTGAAGGTCTTAAATAAACCTTTTCCACTGATACCAGCTCATTGGAGTTGTTGCTTTAGTAATAAATCATGCCCTGTATAGTCAGTATATGAACTGTCCTACACAATGGTATTGACGGAAGCTGTATGGAGGTACGGAGGTACCTGTATCTGTTTAGCCAGCTTTGAAACTTAATGTTTCCACACTTGAGTATACAACAGAGTTCATGGCGAAGTTGTTTTCTTTACCCATGCTGCTAGGGCTTAAACCTGTGCAGCCTTGGCACCCCGTAAAGTGAACATTAACAAATCATTTTACAGGAGAAAATTTATTATATTAAAGTGTGTGTATTCTGGGAAGCTTTTCTCCCCCCACCTAGTCTAATACTGCTTTATCTAAACTCTCCTCTCGTCATCCTGTCAGCTTGTTTGGAAAGTTCCTGCACCATGTCCAAATAAGTCCTCGTACTGTCGTCTCTTTCTTCTTGCTCATTGTTATAAAGTAATCACAAGACTTTAGTCTCAGAGTGTTGTGTATAAAAGGTTTATTCCTCAACTTTCATTAGTCAGACAAGCTCGACTTCAAAAAAGGGTACCAGATGTACCAGTCTGGAGCATCCATCTTATACGCCCAAGTAACTGACTCATTAATCCCTTCCTGTTTTTTTGAGGGATTAAGTGACTGCATGTTTTGTTATATGCAGTTACTGTCTTGACTACTTTTTAATATTTCGATTTCATGCTTCTGTGCCTAGATAATGTATTGGTTGGTAAATGTATTTGTCACATAGAGAGAGTAGGTAAACGACAGTTTTAATACACTACTGAGATCAAACTTGATATGAAGTTTAAACAGCTCAACTGTTCAATTTTTTTCCTCGACAAGCACAGGTTCCTCTTTTTTATGGCCTTCAATGCTCTCTCTGCAGAACAGGGAAAACAATCAAAACCGTGTAAATTTCATTGGAAGGCATTATGGTCTGAAACAGTAACAAATAGTAATTAACACGTTACTGTTAAATGCTGAAAAAAAAAACTGTGTTTGGACAACCCAAACGATTAATACAGTTATAATAATAAAAAATATTGCCTCCTTACAGCAGATATTATTATTAATGACAAATAACTGAGAGATGAACTTTTTAGGTGAAAATGTTTTAGAAGATCAAACACTTGCCTGAGGAAGTGCAGCTCTTTGGTCAGGCTGTCCCTCAGCAACTCCATTTCTTTGGTCTTATTTCTCTGAATTTGAAGTTCAGTCTTAAGTTCTCTGCTGTTCTCCTCCAGAAGGTCCACCCTCTCCTGGAAAAGGCCAGAGTATTCACAAACACCATAAAAATAACAGTTTGTCAATCGATAACGATACCTCCGGGGGGAAAAAAAACACCAAGGGTAAATCTGTAGCTCTACTTTCCTAAAGTTTCTTCAGTAAGTTACTGACAGACAATAGAAATGTATATCTTATACTTCCAAGTCATCAACTGCTTCCAAACCTTGTTTGTTACATTATATTATATTGATCAGTGACTGATGTCTTGAGAGCCAAGCCATAAGGCTTACAGCTAGATTAAAGTGATAAAGTGGACCGACATGATCTTTTATATAATCTTTGTTTCTCTTACCCTAAATTGTCCCACATTCTCCTTCCTCTGTCTCTCCATTAGTTGGATCCTGTCCTCCAGACGGGCCCTTTGGAGCCTAAGCTTCTGTTCCTCTTCTCTCAGGGGTCCCAGACGGGCCTTCAGCTCCTGGCAGAGTTCTTTAGCCTTGCTGAGGGCCTCAGCACTGTTCTCTCGTCTTTTCAGCAGAGCAACAAGCCTTGGTTCATACCATTCCTCCAGCGATTTTATCCCCTCCTGCAGGTACTGCTGAAGATCAGAGGAGGCCCGTCGGCCCTGCGATAAGTACGACCGGGTCCGATGTATGCTCGAAGCTTGGCTGACGCTATCTTGCTCATTGTGCAGGGCTTCCAGGTGATTCTGGTGGTCTGTGTGCAGCTGGGAGATCTCCTTATTCAGTTGCTCAAGCTGAGCCTCCAGTTCTTGCTATTCAAAGAAAGTGTTGCAAGTTAGTATGATTCACTGTGACAGATAATGAAAGAGATAGAGAATATTATTCATCAAAAGAACAACATTATTAAACAGCATTAAGGTGTACTATGCGAAGGGAGCTATAAGGACTCATTAAAAATGACTGTATTTGTTGAGATGAATCAAATTGAATTACTGTAATATTGTAGACTGGTTTGATGAATGGCCATAGCTAAGTCCAGTGAGTTATATTTTACAGTTTTATAAAGAACTGAGAGTTCCTCTCTGTACCTGTGTGACTTTGACCTGTTCCATTTCCTGCTGTTGTGAGGCCAAAGTCACCTGACTCTGCGCACACTCTTTGGCTATGTCATAAAGCCGTCTCTTAGCAAGGCGGGTCTCCTCTTGCAAACTGTCCCTCTCCAGTGTAACTTTGGAGAACAGCGCTTGTGCCTTCCTCAGCTCCTCTCTGAGACCCTGCACCTCCTCCGCCATAGGCTTCTCCAACTCCAGGAGCTCCTGTACCAGTTCGTCCCTCTTCTGCTCCAGTCGGCTCACTTCCTCAATGCAGCCCTCAAACGCTGTCCCCAGCTCTCTAATTACAGCTTCAGACAACTCGATTCCCACCTCTGAAGGAGAGCCCCTGGCCTCGTCTATCGCCATAGAAACCATCATCTCAGCCTCTAACTCTGGCATGCACTCTGTAGTTCCAGACATCTCCATTGAACTTGCAAACTTAGACTCCATTTCTGTTGTGAAAGCTAGTGGCTTTGACTTGGTTTCATGAGTGGCTTCAAAGTTGTCCAGCTGTGTCAACATTTGCTCCAAGAGGTCATTGAATTCAGCATGCATGGCTTCTCTGTATTTGTGAGAATAGTCCATTGTTTCACAGGACTGAAAAGTAGCCTGTATCTCTTCCAGACAATCTTCAAAATGATCTTCTTCTTCTCCTTCCTCAATAAACAGGGGCTGCAGCTTTGCCTCCGGTTCTGTGAGTGACTCATGGCCGTTATGAACATTGACATCAGCTTCCTGGGCCTCCATGACTTAACCGAAAAGATCTGTTATATATATTAATGACAGAATGACTACACAATGTTATTTAGATGTCTGTAACACAAACGTTAATGGAATCTTGGCCCGCTGGTTTTGTTGAGACAAGAACATCGATCTGGAATGACTGGAATGACTGGAATCACTGATTGTAAGTCGCTTTGGCTAAAAGCGTCTGCCAAATAACAAAATTGTAAATTGTAAATTGGAATGACAATTACCTTTCCTTTTTGTTACCATTCACTGGTTTGCGGTGAGATAAAACATTTGTCTTTAAGTGTAAACGTGTTTCAGTGTCCCACTGCATAGCATGTTCGACAGTCCAGTGCTCTGAGTGTTAGATTCCTGTGATATGCTCTTGGGACAGGGTTTGAGGAGTGAGACAGGGAAAAACCAAAGAGACGGCCAGGCATGCGTGTCATTCAGGGGCAGCTGCACCTGCCCATGTGGACAGCTGAGTGATGACGAAGTATAAAAAACACAAACACAAATACACACACACGCGCGCGCACACACACACACACACACAGATACATATGCTCTCAGCAAGATCATGCACACACACACACACACACACACACTTGTACACACCGACACAAATGCACATATATGTTCACTCTCAAACACATTGAACCTAATGGTCAGCTGTTTCTTTGGGGAACATCATGCACACAAACACAAATAAAAGAATCCAGGCAACAGGAGATCCAGGCAAAACAGGAAAAACAAATCCAAGAGCAGTAACTGAGCAAAGAGCAGTAATTGAGCAAAGTCATCACGGATATTCTAATTAGATCAAAATCCAAATAGCATCATCTTAAGATGATGTGCTAAGAAATGTGAAACCCTGAGGTTTTATATCCCGTGAAAGCCCATTGACATTAGAAGCAGTGGGCAATCCACCAGTTACCATGCCAGGTGCAGTGTGTCATCGCAAAGCCACCAACTGCTGTGGCTCCGTCCATAGGTTGAAGCAGAGCTGGAGGACGGAGTCTAGCAATGCTTCATCCCTTCAGACATTCAAAACTGCTCATGCCTACTGCCATCAACTTAAAGTGATAGTACATTCAGATCATCATCAATATACATCTACGGGAACATTAACCTTGTTTTTCCTATTACCAAATGACTATTTGTTTTACATTAACAGAGCACAAACAATAGTTTCTCTCACAGAACAAAAGGTGCTACTGAAAAAATTAAAAATATACTATAAACATGATTGAACTTACCCAAAGCTCGTCTTAAGTTTCTACGAACCACAATTCTTTGCTTAAATCCATTCACAGTTATGAAAAAGAAACAGAGAATAAGAAAGGGAATGCGTGTATGGGGGAGAGAGAGAGAACAAGGATCTGCTACCCCGTCCCGGTTCTAGCGCTGGTATGAGTCGCCAGGGTAACTCTGAATCTGTGTACACTTATTAATAAACAGTAGGAGGGGAAATATGAGTCAGTGTAACACAGGGCACAATTTGAGCTCACCAAAATCTGTTTAGGACCAATGGATGCCAATGTTCAAAAAGCATCCAATGAAACTTCAGAGGGAGGTCTTTCCACGAATGAACAAATAGAGTGCAAGTATCACTGTAAGACAAGGACATGACACCCCAATAACAACAAAGAGGACACAAGAGAGGTGGGCATAGAAAGAGTGGCACATTGCATTGTCCAATCAAGATTGAGGGGAGGGTCCCAAGCAACATTTTGACATCATCAAGTCTTACTTTAAACACGGCTGACCTATATTCCGGCATGGACCAAAAGCATGAGTGCTGTCAAGCCCGGCGGAGGATAAAGTTAAACAGGAGAGGGAGAGGAAAAGTGACTCCTCACTCAGTGGAGCCATTAGAACAAAGTCGGGGTAAATTATGAAGTGTTTATTTACGCATCAGGAGCAACGGTTATGAATTCCCCTAATGCCTACACATTAACCCAACAGCTTTAAATAGACGCTGCACTTTAGATGGCCTCTGCAAGAGAGATTAGAGGAACTTGTTCTCAGCCAAGACTAACTAAGTTTATCTGATATGTGATAAAACACTGATCCTGCTTATCTAAAGAAGTGTAGAAATTCAATACAAGAAAAATCTCCATGTCTCTCAACACCATTTTATTTGGCAGTCATGTCCTGCTAAATGGAAGATCAACTCAGATGAAAAATCTTTGGGAGGATCTGAAGATTTGAGTGTCTATCACTAGATGGCCCCAGAATCTCACACAAAATGTCCTTCAGCCAGTAAATTAAATGCATGAATTTTAGTTGCTATTCATTAGAGTTTAGAGCTGTCCTGTCAGGTTGATAAATACAAAAAGTGCAGAGGAGGAAGAGTACAGACATCATGTCCATGTTTTTTGCTGACTCCATTAGGAAAGAATTCCAACAGGGAGCTTTAGGAGAGACAGTATTATAAGTTTCCACACCCACACATGATGTATGTGGAGCTCATGAAAACACATCCTCCCTTAAACCACTGCACAGACACCATACGCCAACATCAGAACTACCCAAAGGATAATATTTACATATACACACACGCGCACGCGCGCACTCACATATACGCACATGCTCACATGCTCTCATGTTCACACACACACACACACACACACACTTCTAAGCTCTTTTGCTGAAAAGAAAATGTTTTGAAAAGGATTCGCTTGGTTCCAATCAAGAGAATCTGTCACATTAATTCCATTCTGATGAGATCAGCCACTGAATGATATCAGACACTGACTATTCTTTAGGTCTTTGTAGATCTGAGAAGATGACGGCTCCTGAACCTCAGGCAAGAGCTGATGTGAGAGGGAGTATACAGAGTGTAAATCTCTCAGTTTAAGAGCAGGGTAATCACATGTGGCTCTCTACAGACTTTAAGAGAGATTTACAAGGCTCAAGGTTTTCTTTCTTTCTATTTTTTTTTGTTTGTTTTTGGCCTCTGTGTCTCTTATTGTGTATTTCTGTTTTTAGGTTGAAGCTTTTTAACTCTGAACGCTTTGAAGGCTATTGCATAAGAAGAGAACACGGCTCTATTACGCTGTACATTGTTTTTGTTTGTGTCTGTGTTTGTGTCTGTGTTTGTGTTTGTTTCGATTCACCTCTTTCTATTTTTGCCTTGTGACTCCGCTTGTTCAGACAATAGTTTCTTTGTTGTTGTTGTTGTTGTTGTTGTTGTTGTTGTTGTTGTTGTTGTTGTTGTCATTGGTGGTGGTGGTGGTGTTTTTTTTTTTTCTTGAATTTGTTTTAACCAGTAGAGGGCACCATTCTGTTTTTAGTCTTCAGCACCTCATAGCACACACACAGAATGTAACAATGAAATCGAAAATGAAAAGAAAAAGGAAAAATTTAAAACCATGAAAACTTTTCGCTGCAGCAGCAACAACAACAACAATATGACTGAAAAGAAAACGTGTGTGAGGCGAATTATGCTAAGAGGTTCATGTTAATACTTATAAGAGTGAAGAATTTCTTTTCAGCCTTGTGACAGGAGAAACTCTAAGAAAGTGATTTGTGCCCAAATCCTACAGCTCTCCTCTGGATATCGGTCTCCATGGAGACATAGACAGTGGGACATTTGCATTTTCTGTGCGAATGTGGCCCTTGACTCAAGGGGCTGCACCCGTACATGCCACGTCTGTTGGTGGTCTCAAAGACCCTTTTTCTCTGCTCTACTACATTATAGTCATTGATCCAGTAGACTGAGCGCAGAGTCGTTGGGGGTCCCCTTGTACTCTCTTTCTCTCTCTCTCTCTTTCTCTCTCTCTCTCTCTCTCTCTCTCTCTCGCTCCTCTCTGCATGTTTATATGCATGGTGGACAGCCTCTGTCTTTCTTTGTTTTTTTGGTTCCTTCTTTCTTTTGAAAAAAGCAGAAATAATAATACATTTTCGTTTAAGGTGGTGAAAGTATTTCAGCTCTGTAAATAAACCAACGAAGAATGTGTGTTGAAGTTAGGTAACACTCACATTAATGTTTAATATACAACTGCTTGACAGCTTTTATGATTCAAATCACACGCCGCTTTACACGTTTACCTCAAGAAAATGTATCATTCTACCCTGCAGCTTTGAGCTTTCTATGTGTATGGGCTTCGTACATGGAAACACTGGACTTCTGTTTTACCAGAGCTGTTTTGATAGTTCGTCAAATCACACTTTTACTAAGAAACAAAGAAACGAATATAGTTATGCGAAATAATGAGCTTGTGATAGTTATGGTGATATCATATTCATAGTACCAGTACTCCCCAGTATTAGATGACTGTTTGTTCTGGCAATGAAAACTGGACTGAGCCGTTTGTTTATGCACTGTTCATACTTACAATTATTAGATGTGAAACTGATGAAAACAGTGAGCAGGAGCAGATGTTTCTTAACAAAGTCTTTATAATTACCCAACGTACGGCCTCCCCCTCATGTTCCTAAAGGAGCTGCAATGGCAACATTACACTGCAGCTGAACTCGACTGTGGTCACACATTAAACTGCTGAAGTTACCATGGTTACTAAAAGGCCACACACAAAAAAGTTAAACAGCTACTCAGACAGAGGCAACACCTTCATTTTAAGGTGGTAGATCTCTTAAAGTCATTTTACATGATGGTATGAAACTGCCCTTGAGTTCTCCTATTTTATTCTTTGTCAGTTGTTCTCTCTCTCGCTCTCTCTCTCTCTCTTTCCTTATTTTTTTCTTACAGGCAGGTTCTTGCTTCTCTGTAGAAGCCTGTCTCCTCAATCCCTTCACATATCACAAAGTCTCCCCTTAAGAAGTGTACAAGCATTCACTGGCAGAAAACATGATGGTATTAAACATATATCACTAAGAGGGAATTTGTTCTTCTCTGAGTATCGTGTCTCAAATCTTGGAGTTTGAATTCCTCAGTGTGTTGTTCTCTTGGGGGCTCATTTCAGGTGTTTTGCCTCATGTATAACCACCAGCCCTTTTCACCTGTTCAGTCATCCCATTTATTTACTTATTTATCTATTTATTTATTTATCTATTTATTATTTTCTGGTTTCTGGTAAATACTTCTGAGCCATACATATGGCTTATCGTTATAAACAGTTTGCTCATACCTGACCCTCTAAAGAATTTCTATCTGAACATGAAAAATCAACAAAATTAAGTTCTTTAAAAAAAAGAAAAAAAAAAAAGAATAGTGTTGAAGTTGTTTAACAGATGTCAGAGGATCAAATGATTCGCTGCTGCTATGATGGTAGTCCAGATTGTGCAGATCTCAACCAGCCACATGGTCGTTGGTTAATTTAGCCATGCCTAACGGGCCAAGCAGCTCCTGTGCAACTGTTAGATCACACCGTAGGTCCATGGACATGAAGATCCTATAAGCCCAAATGTTGGCATCTTTGATTAATTGTAGTCTACAGGATATCAGCTTTTTTTTTTAATGACCCTCTTGAATATGTTCGCCACTTTATTTTTTAAGGTGTGAGAAGCTCTTTTTTAAAATATTGTCACAAATACTCTCATGAAAAAAAAAAAATTACATTATCACCTAGATCCATGCCATAGATTTTATGAGGACACGCCTAATAATGTTGACAGAGTTTGTATCTTTCATTGTGGTGTCATTGTGTATTTTAACAACTCTGTGCAGAGTTCCAGCCTGTTCACCGAAATGTTCTGAATAACCATTTGTTTATTGTTTACAACATAAAACACGCAAGCATCCACAAACACAAAGCCCTGGCTCTAACTACCTCTTGGGTTTTTGTGAGAGAAAAAAAAAAAAAAAACATGCAGAGGGTGTGTTGGTTACACTCAGGGTCGCGTGATTAATCTGACAAACAGAGAGAAATTGAGCTCTGCTGTATTCAGTCTATAGTCTCACAGGTCTGGGTCAGGTTCTGGCCAACAGTGTTGGTGGTCAAAAGCATGACTGGAAAGGAAGCGACTTCACTTTGCTGTATGGAAAACTGGCCCTGTTTCCCTGCGTGAGCTTTCCATCTTCCAAAACAACAGAGTCACACCCTGCAGTAGCTTGAACTCCAAACGTCTCATTACACGTGTATAAACATCACTATGCCTATTTTAAACCTTCCAGCATCCCCTTTCCACTGGTGGCTACCTTTTATAATGCACAGGTCACCATTTCACCACAGTTCGATGTGTAATAAAGCTCTCGGCTGTTTATATATGAGAAAGAATATTCACAGGTCAACTGAGTAAGTTATTTTCATCAGTCATGTAAAAATCGCCATCTGCCATCCAAAAATTCTGTAGTAACACCTGTGCAAATTCTCTGCTGTTGTGGAAACCTATATGTGTCTGTGTTTGTGTGTGTGCGTGTGTGTGTGCGTATATGTAAATGTATATGTATATGTATACGTGTGTGTGTATATCATTCAGATTTCATTATATGTTTGTTCTTTCCATACAAGAACAGACTTCATGTCCAAGAATGGTCCTTAATGGAAGCTACACATGATAGATGAATCTGTACATTCTTTCACTGTTCCTTACATGAATCAGAAGCCAAATCATGGTTCAGACATAGGTATGAAGTTCATGTCCACTGGTAACACTTTGTTTGACCCATTCACCATGGAGTGTAAACACTGACCTCACAGCATTTACAGCAAGCACTCATTGCAAAGTTTATGTGTGAGGCTGGACATATTCACATAAACAGATACTGTTACTTTTATGCATGCTATCCTAAACTGATACAAACTGTATTTGGCTCTTTAAGACAGTTGTTATGACAAATTGATGACTTAGTTACAGAATCTTTTAATATGAGGATCCAGTGAAGCAGCCATTGCTATGCACATTAATCAAAAGTAATCCCTGTTTAAAAGCAACCAACATCAGCCATCAGGCTGCTGGTCAAAATGCCATAATGCTGAAGCATTTCTGCTTTCTCCTTTATCCACATGAGTAAGTTTGTTGTTAACTTTTTTTTTTTTTTTTTTTTACACGATGAGGACAAGAAGCAGCCATTGCTAGCAGCTACTCTTATCTTAACGTACACACACTTTTGTGTACATAGAGCGCTATTACACAACCACTTGAGCAAAGGAATAGATATGTTCCTTGTTATTGCAGTTCTCAGGTATGCTATTTCCACTCCAGTATTTAAGAACCACTCTCGAAGTCATAATTCACGTAGGAAATGTCAGCAGAGACCGCTGCTTGACCTCGCTCTGACGGAGAGTCATGAGAAAGAGACGGAGAGATTCTCTCTGTTTCTTCCTACACCGCCCGAAAAAGATCAGCTCGCCGTCAATCCCAAATGTCAAGCAGTCAGAGGAGTTGAGAAAGGAGGCCATGAAGGCTGTCAGAACTTATGGTTTCAAGTCACGATGTTTTTCTCAGCGTCAGCGCAGAGTAGAGCACGAGCAGAACATGAGATTTTTTATGTTCATTTTTGTTGCTGGGCAAATTTACTTTCTACAGCGATTGTGCTTAGGTCAGAAGACTGTATTTCATCTGATGTTAAACATACTTCCAGCCCATCTGTTTGTTTGACATCCAGGTTAGCAGTCTTACTCTGGTAGAACTCTTTTATTCTGAAGTGAAATACTTCATTACTTCATCGGTTATCTGTTCTTTGCTCGATTAGTTCTGTGAAGGTAAACTTTTAACTTCACCCGACACTTGAAATAAGGGTTTATTTATTAATGATTACAATGTTTTTCTCTCGTATTTGTATCTTTACAAATTTTTAGAATGGAAATCATTTTCAAATGAAGCACAAAATGGCAAAAAATGAAGAGGATTTACCTGGCCGGTCTTCATTTTCTGGGGTCCCGGGGGGGGGGGGCTGGAGCCTATCCCAGAATTCCATGGCCGAAAGGTGGGGAAACACCGTGGACAGGTCACCAGTCAATCGCAGTACCCTGTACACCACTTAACAAATATCATTATGAACTGAGATGAGCGTTACCTTGCCTCCCGTGGTCTTGCTTGCTATCTAAACATCTTGAGCCAAGTAACTGTCATTTCAACACATGCATTTTAGGGTTTTTTTCATTTATTGAGGTACCCAAGTGGCATTCTGTTCTGTACATAGGATTCTACCACACAAAAGTTACTAATCTGATTAAGATATAGAAATGAGACATAACTCTACACATACACTACACAGCTATGTATCAGTTGTTGTTTGGATATGTCATCAAATGTCACATTCAACGCCTGCCTGCTTTGTTGTTTATTTCAGTCCATGATATTAGAAATGACATTGTTTTAAGTTTGATGGTTAGATACATTTGAATGCTGATACTCAAGAAATATTTTTGATGAGAAGTCTTTGTACATTATTTCTACTTCAACTTGAGTATTTAATACTTTTCCCACCACTGCTGAAATGCTTTATTTTGTTTTATTGGAGTTCTGGTAGCAGTGTGTGCAGTTAAGACCATAATTGACCTGAGAAAGCCAGCTAAGACATCTTTATGTGTATTTGTAAGAATGTGTTTGTCCGTAGTCAATAGATGACCATGTATACTTCAGGGAGCCATACAAAAACCAAAGTCTGGGAATACGCTGTCCTTATGCCCACTCCCAGACCAGAACTTTCACATCTGGACCACTGAGTTCTGGAACATCACCAGAGAAGAAGTCTTGTACTGGACTCTACAATAGCTTTTCAAAGAAGCTATTGTGTGCCCAGCCTCCCTTGGTGAACTCCATAATTAAACTATCCCAAAAAAGGAAGAGGAGCCCACAGTACTGTAAAATGTATCCATCAGCACTAACTGTATCTCTTCCCACTTCACCCGTCTCTTTCCTTTACCCCATGTTCAGTTTGGGGAAAAAAAGGGGGCACAAACATCAGGTTTTCTTTCTTTTCTTTCTTTCTTTTTTTTCTGTCTGTCGTCCTTTGTGTCATGTGTAAATGGAGCAAGGTCCAGGAATGCCGGGACATTCATCCTTTCTGCAAAAGCCCCAAAGACTAAGTGGCTTTAAAAACAGAAGAGTAGAGCAAACATCGTGTCTGGACATGTGCCTGCTTTTGAACTGAACGAATAGGAAGAGAGGATAATGAACTAAACTGGGCCCAGCGCTGTGAACTGCCTGTCTGTCTGACCTTCCTCAAATACTGTTCACTCAGCAAAGAAGAGAAAGAGAGAGAAAAGAAGGATGGATTCAGTTCTTCCTCTCCATATTCCATCCATACTGTTACAATTAACCCCCCCCCCTGTATCTGTTACATAATCCTGCTGTGTCTCCTTTCTCTTCCACTCCCCCTAACACACATTAAATCTGTCCCGGTTTTGCTTTTTGTGGTCACTGTTTATTTACAGTGAACAATTAGACAATAACCTCTTTGTGGGACTTATCTATGGCTACATGACATACTCATACTCCATTATTACAAACACTCACGTTCTGTTTTTTGGCCAGATGTGGCAGATGTTATAAATAGAGGGAGGGAGGCAGGGAGGGAGGACTGCTTTGTTGGATCTCATAAAACTTATTTCTTATTTCTTACTCACTCTGGTCTCCCGCATCGGGTCTTCGTTAGCATTGTGCATTTCTAAGAGGAGACTCACAGTTCTGGCTTCAATGGATCTCACTACCTCAGAGGATTCATCCAGATGTGACTCAACAGAGTCAGTGAAAATATCCCCCGTAGAATGGTCTGGAATCAGTTTAGGACCGTATTTACAATTCAGATCAGGATTTATACTGATCTGAGATAAACAGGCAGGATCGGGCTGCCCTGGAATGTTTCTTAAGGGGGAAGAATGCTGCTGATCAATACGTCTGAGACACTGAGATGCCTGAGGGGTAAATAAAGGACTGAAAATAAACGACTGACTAAAAGAATAGTTTTAATTTTGGATTCAATCACCCGAAACAAATGTTAATTATATGAAGTCATGCGCGCGCTCAAGGCCAAGTATGTAATTTTGCTGGTGAAACATTGCAGGACTAGCTGCTGGACTATAATTTAGACAAATTCTCTCAACCTGACTGAATGTTGGAAGGCATTTGGGAATAAATTCCAATAAGAGCGTAACAGTGTCAGTTCTGTGGGTATTTCTCCTGCGTTTGGCACATCATAGCACTTATTAAGAACAGAGGCATGAAGCATGGAAGTTTCTAAATGAAACCATCTAATAACAGTGTAAAATCATTTTAATTAAATCTCTCAATGTGCTTCACATGCAGAGAGAGGGAGAGGGAGAGGGAGAAAGAGAGAGAGAGAGAGAGGAAGAGAGAGAGAGAGAGAGAGAGAGAGAGAGAGAGAGAGAGACAGAGGTAAGAGTCCTCGCCAAGATTTTCTTTTTCATTACGCTTCCGACTTTGTAATGAGGGTTCAGTGGAACTCTGAGAATCTCATTAAGAAGTGTTTCACTCTGAGAGCTCTCCTGTTTGGAGCTCATCAGCATTTGGCCAAACATAGTTTACTAAGACAATGGCTGGCATTGGTAACAGGGTGTGCTTAATTTCATCTTTGTGTGTGATATCTACAGGGTTTTGCCATGCATGCTTCATAGTGTTAAAGAGGTGTGTACGTGTGCACAAGATACCTTTTATGCATGCGTGTGTGTCTGTGTGTGTGTGTGTCTGTGTGTGTGTGTGTGAGTGTGTGTAGCACTGTGTCATCCGCAGGGCGACTCAATGGTGCAGAAAGAAATCCAGTCTGCCTGAGGACAAAGAGTTGGAGAGAAAAATAATGCGGAGCTGGGAGAGAGGGCTTATTCCAGTCGGCAGGCGGGATTTCCTGCCTGTTGCCTCTGCTCTCATCAGTCTGACCGTTAGGGGAATTTAGTGGTCTTGTTTTGGAACTATATGCTCGTGCATACAGTGACATTAAGAGTGAAGTGCTTTGAGCTGCAAAAGTAGGTGCCAAACAAACGTAGGCTCGATCCTGAGGTGTTTTTTTTTTCTCTTTTTCTTTTGTGTGGTTTTGGAAACTCTCGACCCACTTTATAGTAGTCCCATTATGCCAGTCATATCATTTCTCTTGAAAGTTGTCCAAGATATGAGGTTTCCATGACAACGAGGAATGCCTGCTTGTTAGAGGGCATTATAGAGGAATACCTGAATGCCTGAATCTGCTCTATTGTTCAGTGTGAAGAGCCTTGAGAGACAGGGAGTCGTAAGGATGGTACGGTTTTGAGGATTTCAAGGTTTGAAGATCTTCCTCCTCGAATAACAAGGCCTTACAGAGACCTCGCACCTCCTTACTCACCGACCTCCTCCAGGACTACACCTCCTCACACTTCATTCCTGTGCAGCTGGTCTCCTTTTCCGTTTCTCACACCTGCATCTGTGCAGAGGTTGCTCAGGCATTCAGCTATTCTGCTTCCAGGCTCCAGAACTTTCTTTCTACGCATATCAAACATGCAGAGACACTACCGGCCCTCACAGTAAAACCTGCTGAAAGGAAGCCATCAGCTGCCTATAGAACTTGTGTCTGAAACTCCTGCCCCCCATCCCCACTATTCAAAAAGTCTCCCACTGTGACCACGCCCCTCATTATGCTGATGTCACTGTATTTTTATGCTATTCTACTTACTGATGTTCACTTACTTACTTTTTTTAAAGTCACTCCTGGGTGCTTGCTTTTTATTTATTTATTTTTTTTAAATCACTGGTTTTATTCCTTTACTTCTTTTTTTTTTTACTTCACATGGTGACCGGCAGTGTTTACAATACCTATGTGGAGTGGATGGTCGTTATTAGTGTGTTTGTAAAGTCTCTGAGGAAGGTAGGAGAACCTGATCACCGTTTCTGTGTAGAGAGCTTTGTGCTCCAGTGTTTAATGACTGTGTTCTCTCTACTGAGAATACTCTCTGTCTTCCTGCTACAGTTTCTTCAGAAACTTCTGAAATTTGTGTAGGGAGTAGAATGGGTCTATTTTCTCTATAGTTGCTATGGTAGCATTTAAACATTTCAATGTGTTCTGGTCAAAATGACTGAACCAGAGTTTGACTCACTCCAGCTCCACCCACCCCCCCTACACACACACTTTTCCATTACCCTGCAGAACATACCCAGAGCTTAGGTGCATCTCGCACGCAAACACACACACACACACACACACACACACACACACAAGCGCACGCACACATCCGTGCACACACACACACACACACACACACACACACACACACACACACACACACACACGCACATACACACACATGCACACACACTCAAACACACACACACACACACACTAAAACCTCTTTCCCAGTGTTTTAGTAAATGTATAGAACACCATTTTTGTGTGTCAGTCATTTAAAATATGAATTTAATATACATATAAAATACAATATATGACTATGAACGTGAAGACAGCGTAGCATCTGCTCATTCCATCCTGTAAGCCCAGTGTACAAAGCAGCCCATCTGTGTGTGTGTGTTTTTCTTTTCGTTCCAAATAAGCGTAATGACAGAGAGACCCAATATTGATTCACAGGCTCTGCATCAAAACATATAAGTCTTTCTCATCTCCCTCAGAGTAACTTCAATTTCCAGTGACTAGTTGCAGTATTGATAGACAAAGAGTAAAAGAGAATACACGAAGTGCATTTTTAAAAATACGGATTTGCGACAAGAACCCAGGATCATTTTACTGCTGCTTGAACTTGAGGACTTTGATTTAAAAAAAAAAAAAAAAAGTACTTATTTCTGCAAGGACTGGCAAGAAGAGCATGTGATGAGAGCGCAACTTCATATTTACGCTTCCAGGGTACAACAGCGATCCAAAGTTCTGACACACGTCGAAGTCTTCCACAGGAAAGTTAGGTGTATCAACTATGTCTGCATACCGAAGCCAACACACTTTATCAAAGCTTTTCAGAGAAAACAGCGACAAAGTCGGTCACTGCGGAACAGTCATTGCGGAAAACTGTAGGACGTGGGTGTTGCTTGTGGCTTGTACCATGGCATTTTTGTGGTCTACAATCCTCAACCTTATTAGTTGTAATTTCTTGTTTTTAACAATTTTTTTCTCCTTTTTAATCTGCCTTCTAGTTTAGTATAGCTTTATGGGTTATATTAAAACGCTTATTATTCACTAATGACATGTAACCTGACATGAAAAGTATCACATAACCATTTGCAGTTAAAATATATGGTCTGTGTCAATGCCTGTGCATATTTTTTTCTTAAGTATAAGAGTAACATATTTATATAACATGCCATGTTGTTACTGAGGACCATCAGTTCGACAGGAGGGTTCTGCATGGCCGCTGACAGTAAAGGTATGACTGTGTCTCTGATACAATGCTGGGTCCTCATTGAAACCAGATGAGCCCTGCTCCAGTTCCCCAGTCATTGACTCCCTCATGGCGTGACATCACTGCGAGCTCTATTCTTAGTCTTTATTCTGTGACTGTTTTCAGCTTAGAAGCACTGGACAAAACCAGATAAAGCATTCTAGCAAACAGAGGAAATTCAGGGGAAAGGAAAAAAAAAATTCCCAGGAGGAACTCGCATTTCTGATAGTTAAAGAGTCACCAGGCGAAGAGGAAAAGCAGCAGGCTGTTGTCATTGGTTACGAGATTGCTTTGCTAGACGGTGCTGGATTTGCAGGTGTGAAAGGGAGAGGATCAAGGACAGGGACCCGCTTGTCAAACTGCTGAGTTAATAGGAGCAAGAGGGAAAACATCTTCTTTTTTTTTTTTTTTCCACCGTGATATTCCTTCCGTCTATCTCTTGCTTTCTGCTCTGTGTCACTGTTTCTGTGTTAGGTATGCTTGCATGAACACGAATGAGTGGCATTCCATGTCAAAGTATGTCAGTAACATAAGAAAATAGCGTTCAGCTCAGGTTTCAACCCTCATAATTCACATGTCGCTCACAGTATGTAGTCAGTGTGCGTGTAGTTCTTTGTGCGATTAGGTCACATAGTTCATCACCTGACCCGTTCCATTGTTTTCCATAAACTTATTTCCATCTTTTTGACTCAACTACCGCATGCATAGTCATTTTGTTATATATATATATAACTGCGTGCCATTTGCTCATTCTGGGTCACTATGCCTGAAACAGCAGGTTGTCTGTCTGTCTGTCAGAGGAAGTAAGGATCTCTGTCAGTGAATCCTGTTAAGGAAAAGAGAGAGACTGTGAAATGGAGACATAAAAAATGAGGTGAGAGAGGAAGAGGAATAGAAAGACGCTGTCTGAGTATGATGAGTGAAGGCAGAAGGAAATAAAAGGGGGCGTGTGGGTATATTTGTGTGTGGTGTTTTTGTGAGTGAGACAGAGAGAGAGAGAAAGAAAGAGAGAGAGAGAGGGAGAGAGAGACAGAGAGAGAAAGGGAGAGGGAGAGGGAGAGGCAGAGAGAGAGAGAGAGAGAGAGGGAGAGAGAGAGAGTGGGTGGGAGCTATTCATTGTGAAACACAGCAAACTAGAATACACATGTGAGCTACAGAGACTTGAATAGTGTCCAGTCCAGAGCAGGAGCTGGAACTGGGAGGGAAGGGCTAGGAGCAGCATGGAGCTTCACTCACCCCTAAAAAGCTGAACAAACAGGACAGCACAGCACCACCAGAAAGGACGGTGAAAGACAAAAGCAGAAAAGAGGACAAGAGAAGGCAAGATTACCTCTGGAGGTTTATTTTGTGTGTGTGTGTGTGTGTGTGTGTGTGTGTGTGTGTGTGTGTGTTTGTGTGTGTACATTTTTCTGTAGCTGCATCAGAATCTGAACAATTTTGTGTGAATGAGTTCATCAGTCTCTTGTTTGCTTATGTATGTTAACTCACACTTGAATGTGTAAATGTATCTGTGGTAGTTTATGTGCCTCCGGATGGATCGGTGTGTGTGTGTGTGTGTGTGTGTGTGTGTATGTGTGTGTGTGTTTTAATTGCTCTGTCAGCTTATTGGGAAATTTGCCTGTCTGAATAGAGCACACTGACTTGCAGAAAGACTTCCCTGTTGTATCAGAGACTAGAATAAGGAAAACCGTAAAAAAAAAAAAAGTGTCATACTTTGTTTTTACTGCTATATACTTTTCGCATTTGGGTGAATGCCGCATTTTTTTTACTACATTTCTGCACTTCTGTGCAGAAGTTTTTTCACTTCTTCACTTTTGTTCTGTCTTTCATTTTTTCCGCTCTGCTTGCGTAAATAAGAGGCAGAAAGATGTGCTTTCAGAAGGAAGAGAGAGGGCTACATTTGCACGTGAATGTTGGCATGAAGCGGATTGCCAGAGACTTACAAGTGCCTGATACAAAACACGTGTGAGCCCTGTATAGACTGGGAGCTCCATCTGATCCTACAGTAAAGGAATCGGATAAATAAGAGGGGACACTTCTGGATTCCAGTTGTTGTTGTGGTTGCTGTCATTGCAGCTGTGAGCTGGAGCTTTGTCAAACATTGCAATACTTTTGCTTTATTTGTTTTCTTTTCTTTCTCCTTCGTTCTGTCTCTTACTCTGGTCTGGCTGTCTTGAAACCTTTCCACGCTGCTATAGTCTTGTATCTCGGACACTAAGAATATTTCATGAAAGTCTCCCTGCCTCTCTCTCTCTCTCATATTTTCTCTCTGTGTTGGTTAGGTGGGTGAGACTGGGAGTCAGGGGACCCTTAGGTCTCAGGATGTCCAAGAACACTTCCACCGGGGACCTGGTACCCAGGGACATTACTGAGATCTTAGCCCAGCAAAACAGGTCAAACAAGAGCAAGAAGAAGCGAGGTTCATCCCTGGGACGGGCGTTCAGCTGGCTCAGAGGTACCAAGAGAAAAAGAAGCTTTAGTAACGGACTGAGTCGTGCAGGCCAAGGCGTCCGACCAGCGGAGAGCAGCATCAGCAAACAGGTTCAACCCAACCAAGAACCCTCTAAAGGTAAGTGAGGCGTGAGAGCAAAGCTTTTGATTGGTCTTTCAGAACCTCAGGAACTGAATGCCACACAATGAATTGCGCTAAAACATCAGATATCTTTTTTTAGAATCTTCTGCTTGACCTGAGTCACTACAATTTGGTACTCGGTGTCAAAAAGGACAAATAAATGGAACAAAAGTGCTGGAATTTGGGCTTGTCACTTGTGTTGATGTCATTTGCTGTGGTGAATCACCTCATATATTTTGAAATCTTCTGGACTTTGTCTCTTCACTGAGTCTCCTGTTGGGTCCTAATGGTTTATTATGTTTGAAGCTTCATCACGTGATTGTCAAGCAGAGCACACCACTGCCATTGATCTGACAGCTCTGTCATAGCAGGTGTCTTTATGCGTGTAAGTCTTGTTTTTGATTCAATGGCTCCCCTTTTGACTTTCTTTGACAGTCAGGTGAAAAAATAAAGGGGAGGTTGAATGTATGCACCTAGATGACAGAGATCAGTTTCATATTATAGTTGACCAATGTGTTTCAACTGCAGTAACCATGTGTGTTTGGGGAGCAGTATATGAAACTGATAGATATATCTTTAAAATCTGTACACTTTGTTTATGGCTGTCAATACCTGACTGTGGTAGATACAGACAATAATGTCTATGTGGTTCACCCTAGACATGGTTCATATGCAGCCTCCAGCGCTGCCATCACTGACAATGTTGTATTGAGCTTCTTTACCGTAAGGTGCTGTATACAGTGCCAGGGTCAGATTTGCACACAGAATCAGACCAATCACTCTTATATACCCACTGTAAACTGTGAGAGGGCCATAGAAGGGCGCATGCTTTAATCAATAATGGCCCAACGAAGATCCACCGAATTCTCTCAGGGACTCACTCTTTAAAACCTGCTTGGTCACTTCAGAGTGGTGGTGGTCTAACCTGAAAAGCAGAAAAAAAAATGTGACAAAAGACAGCCTTGAATGTTTTCCTCTCCCCCCCACCCCCCACCCCCCTACCCCCCTCGCTCAGACACAAACATGAGTTGGCAACATGTTCCGAACACTATCCTCTTGAAGCTATTCTGAGAAAACTTGTAAATTCAGCTGAACTTTCTCTATAAGTAACAGAAAGAAATCTTTGGAAACACTCAGACTCTCGCTCTCTTTCGAATGAACAATTTATAGAGAACCCCGTTCGTTTTTAATGATTAAATTCTTTGATCCACTGGGAGGGCCAAGGATGAGAGCCAAGATCTGGACAGAGCTGTGTGATTCAGCATGGAGATTAGAAAAGTACAATGCTTTATTGAGCCTGAGAGATGACCGAGGGCAGATTCTTTATTAAACGCTTTTTTAATTAGAGCACCCCGGCCCTCTTCTCTACCACCCCCTACCCCCCCCAATTCTCTCTTTCTCTCTGTCTGTTTGTCTCTTTCTCTCTCTCTCTTCATTCTCCTCAAAGATTCCTCCACTGCAGAATTACAGGGTGACCAAATTACACACTCATACAGTTAGCCAATTCAGCTACTCATTACTGCTTATTACAGTTTATTATGGACTGCACTACACAGCACTATTTAGACAAAACCCCTTACTTTCCATTCATACTGGAAGGACTCAGAGAGAGAGAGAGTTCGCTTTTGTCAACCCTTTCAATTGACTGCATTAAGAGATACTGAATGTGTATTTGTATGCAGTGTGCTGTGCGTATATCCATACACATCTATATGGAAAACAGCGGCTACTCTGGCTCAGTAGGTTTGGGGAGTCAGGCACGCTGTTCTCTTTCAGACCAATGTGAGCACATCTCTGAGCCAAGGGGGGGAGAGATAGCGCAGCGCTAACCCATTGCGTCACCCTCGTTTCACTGTGTTCCACTTTGTTTCACTGCCCCTGTCCAGACCCTCCCTCCCTCCCAAAGGGCGCTCTTTTTCCGGCCTGGAGGCTTACAGGGAGGTGAGGTCATTGTGTGGGATTCCCTGTGTCTTCATCCAGGTGGAGTCATGCTTCACTTTGTAGTTTATCTAAAACCTCCACCAGTTCGATTAATTCAAAGTACTTCTGGGAGATAGCAAGAGGCAGATGATTAAATTTGTCCTTCTCATCTGATCTGATGACTTTTCTGTGATGGCAGCGAGAAAATCCCACTCTTTAGTGCTGACCAGTAGCCTTGAAACCAACAGCATAAAATCAAATGTATGTGACGCTCTTCGTTTAACGACTCTTTGTGGTGCGTGCAGACGTTCAAAGGTCTGCTTTACTCAGTTCGTATCCAGGTAGCAGGGTGTTCCCTTTTTGATAGGCAAGAGCAGAAAGTTTTTGTTCATCCTTATTTTTCCCGTGTGCGGCAGAATGCACCCATCCAGTCGCCCTTATTGCCCAGATAAATGTGACATCAATTTATTATCAGCAATGACGTGACCAGGGAGAGGCAAACAAGAGAGAGGGGTGAAATCTGAGAGCAGTGTAATTAAACAGAGAAAAAAGGAAGGACTTAAAGATTAATGATAGCCAGAGAATGTGATATACGGGCTCAGCGTACATCAGATAGTGGTCGTGTGTGACTTCAGGGAGAAGACAGAAAATTTCTGAAGGCCTCCCTCCTCCCCCCACCCCCTCAAGGGAACGTAGGACTGAAGATGAGGTTTAGAAAGCCAACAAGGGAGCAAACTGTGAACTTAACAAAGTCCCAGCAGGGCCAAAAGAATGTTGAAAAAGTAAGAAAATGAAAGAAAACGAAGTGTTTGGTCTTCAGGCTCCGTATTTGCGGAGTGGCTCAGACCAGACTCTTTTCTCTCTCATTTCTCCTAATTAGACTTGTCTGTTCAACCCTATTCAGAGAGGCTTTGACTGCACCTGCCAGATACAGAGGTCAGTTTGACAGTGTTTGCGCTTCCTTTTAACTCTAAATGTATTGTAAATCTTTGCATTTTTAAGCTGTTACTGGGGAACTCGATCAGACAGAGATTTGGAGATTTAGATAATTGGTAGTTCATCCACTGGAAACATTCTCGATGTATTCAAAAGTTTATAACTCTGAGTTGACTTGGATGTCTCATGAGTCTAAATGCGTGTGATGTGTGTTATGTAAGAGCTAATGGATACACCTGTTAACACGTGATGATTGTTTACCTCAACGAAACCAGCCTTCTTCTTCTCTCTCTCTCTCTCTCTCTCTCTCTCTCTGTCTCTCCCCCCTCTCTCATTCTCTCTTTTCTTAGCTGTGCTAGCAGCTTTGTAACCGTTCTCAACTTTTATGACTTATAAATAGACCCAACACCGAGTCAATCTTCGATTACATAAGAAACCATTAAGTCTTTTTGTTACCATAAACCTGCCACAGAAAGTAAAGCTAGGAGATCTCACACACCTCTATGAATGTCAAAATTAGGGGATAAATTTAACTGGCTAATCCGTGTAGTCAGATCCTACATAGTTGAAGTCCATCGTCATGGGGTTGTACCTTGGCCCATACTGGAAAGTCCACAGTTTGGATATTTGATGCTGGCTAGAGACGTTGGTTGGTTGGAGGAATATCACCCCAGTGAGAAGGCTAAAAGATAGTAGGTTGAACTGGATCTGAAAGTGAACTGGGAGCTCCAGAGAGTAATCACAGCGTTTATGGAACATTTCTGTATTGTGACTGCCAAGGCTTTCTAACCTCAGACAAGGTCATGCTGGTTACACCCAATACTTGTCTGACACACTCAGACAAACAGACAGGCACAGATAAACACACACACACACACACACACACACGCAATGGTCCCTCGTCAATGGGAGGACATACACTCCAAGTCCAGGTCCATTATTCTATTACCAGGAATAACAGGAATACAGTAAATCACCATAGAAGCAATAAATCGTCTTCCTGTTCTGAGAGCGTCTCTATCATTCTCTCTTTCTCTCTCTCTCTCTCTCTCTCTCTCTCTCTCTGTCTCTCTCTCTCTCATACACACACACACACACTCCCTCTCATTATACAGTTCATAGTCAAAAGGTCGCTAGGTTAACTAACAAGAGGAGGTACCAGTGTTCTGTTTTAAGCAAGCATGGTGAACTTAGTATACCCTTTTGCTTTGGTGGTATATGCTGGCATCTCATTTAAAAAGAATCATAGAATAATATAAAATTGATTTCGTTTAATGAACAAACTTGTATCGGGCAAACTGCCCATTGCTGTAGGTTCATTTCAGTTATTTGACTCCACACATTATTAGATATGCATTGTGCATCTTACATTTTTTTTCCACGCTCTGGTCTTTGTCTGCTTTTGTTTTCTTTTTCTCCACCTGACTGACTGCGTGGCTCAGTTCTGCTGAATGCAAAGTGTCATAGCAGTTCCCATAATGAGTTATCAGATCATCTCAGGCCGTGACCCCTCCATCATACCTGTGTCCTTCAGAGCTCAGCAAGATCAGCTCAGTAAAAACACGCTAGGAATGAGAACATTTAAAGGTAAATAAACACAACAAGATAAAGATTTAAGGACTTAAGACTGTATGCGGTATCCATCTTCCCTGTTCCTGTCTCACACTATAGTACAGTACACTCCAGTGTCATGGCACACCTCAGCAGAAAGAACAACATAAACAAAAAAAAAAAACGAAAAAAAACAAAACATAAAAAAGTCTTTTGGTATGACTTTTAGAGAAGTCTGAGATGAGGTGAGGGGGCGGGCAGTTAGGTTGGCACCAGGTGGGTCATCTGACCGTCTGCCAGCCCCTGGATAAACTTTCGCTGCGTTTAACTGCAGACCAGCCGGAACGCAGGTGGATGGAATTTGATTTGATGCCGGTTGGATTTCAAACTACATTCCAGCGTGGTAGAACTCCTGCACATTTAGCACAATCGCGAATCTGTGAGTGCGGACATCTCAGCGCATCAGAATGTTCAAAGGGATTTTTTCCCCGTTAGTTTTACTCAGTATTATATCAAACGAAAGAGTTACTGTCAAGCATTCCCGTAAATCCTGCTCTACAGAAGGCAGAGTTAGCCGAGCTATATCAGATTATAACCACAAGAGGACAGCATAAAGCAGAAGTAGCCATCTCCACCTTCTCTCTGAGAGACCTCTTATAATAATATAATATCAGTGAATGAAGAGCAATATTTGTTAATCAGATCGTTCATGGCTGCAGGCGTAGGAAGCTTTGGCATTTGCATACAGTCCATTGCTTGCTGTTGTGCTGACGTGTGGTTCCATACATACAGAACATGAGTGCATATTTCCTCCGGCATTGACGCATACTGTACACTATTTTTTTTTTGGCAACAGTCCAGAAAAAAGTATCAGTTGTACTTTCCGTGTAGGTAAAGTTCTATGAGCTCAGCTCAAACTTGAGCTTCACCAAGCTTGAGATCACACGCAGACGGGGGACCCACCTCTGCTTCAACCCATCAAACACGCACGAAC
This sequence comes from Chanos chanos, assembly GCF_902362185.1. Classification (NCBI taxonomy): domain Eukaryota; kingdom Metazoa; phylum Chordata; class Actinopteri; order Gonorynchiformes; family Chanidae; genus Chanos; species Chanos chanos. The sequence continues at coordinate 10,587,697 of NC_044506.1, read as the reverse complement.
ACACATACACACACACACACGCGCACACCTAAATATGCTCACACATTCACTATAAATGACATTCCTTGGCTATTCAGAACGCCACGTTCATCAGCTCTGCCTGAGCTACCTGGTTACTGTGACAACCGCGATAACGAGCTGTAGCCGTGCTATTTGACTAACGTATCGCGCGATAGCATCCCTTTGTTTTTGCGTCCACAGTGAACGGAAGTGGGAGATGAGTGGCAGAAGCTGGAAATGGCAGCCAAATTCCCCCCTGTGCCCAGTGATTAGTCTTTTTCTACCTCAGGCAACATATCCCGCTGAGCCACTGTGGGAGATCTGTTGGAGGAGAGATTTCACAAAGCACACTCAGTAAAGGACAGTCAGATAAGGAGGCATAACAAAGCTTTTGCAGAAATGACTTTGCCACAGTTTATAAATCAAAGCTAAGTAATATCCTGTGCTGCCTATCTAACAGATGGAACAGTCTTGACTATATGGAATGCAACTTTTGTTGGCCACATTTACAGGAGATGAATGAGACGACACCCCTCCCCCACCCCCCAGCTGACTGATGTCAGACAATGTTCTTGGCATCTTTTCTTTACCATGTCAGATCTGCTACATCAGACGACAAACTACTGAAGGTATGATCCAACGCTTCAGAGCATTCCATTAGATTTTGGCAAGGAAAAGAAAACGTTCTGGATTTCCAGAGACGGGACCTCGCCATTGTATCACTGTCTAGGGTAAGGTTAGTGCCAGGAAACTCAGGGACACAAAACCTATGGCTTCGGACAGCAAACATTTAGTGATATGATGTCTGTTTTCTGCACTGAAATGCTGTTTCAATAATACTCTCTCTCTCTCTCTCTCTCTCTCACTCTCTCTGCGTGAGTTAGTTTCGTTCGCTTGTACAGTAAAGTCCCAGCATCACAAGGATTTTAGGCTGTTTACAATACCACCGCCTCGCCCCCGTCCAGAAACCCCGCAGGACTTTCTATTCTTATCAGATGGGATTTACGAAGCATGTGCTCACATCTGCAGATTGGCTGGGACGGCGAGAAGGAGGAGGCGGGAGGGGGAGAGGAGGGATTGAGGGCCAAACTGTACCTGAAAAAGGTCAGCTGCATTCCTTCTCCACAGCTCCCAACACCTCCCTCCCCTCTCTATCTCCTTTCTCCCTCTCAACCCCCATGGGCAGTTTTCTACTTCTACTTAATTGTTGAAGACAAAGAAAAAAATGCCTGTTCTTAATGCCCTTTATGTCTGGTGTTCAGAAAGAGCCAGACAAGCCACAAAAATATACAAAAGTTCTGGTTCGTTCTATCACTGAGTTCTCAGGAAGCTTTAAAAACCCCTTTAAAGTGAGATCAGATTCTGACCTTGTCATAATCAGTTATGATTTCGTCGTCACTCGACAGAGAAAGGTGAAGGCAAAACACACATTCTGTGGCTGACTCATCGTTAGTTTCAGTTAAAACGTTCTAACTTAATAGTGGATGGGTTGAGTGTCTGGTCACTAGCTAAGAGTCAGATGCATTCTCTCATCATGCACCTTAGACATATAATTCAGAACCACTGGTTACTTTTCAGTCTGTCACTGCTATTACTTTAAATATTTATTTTAATTTGTTATGTACTGTTATGTACTGTGGCCATCTTATGGATGATTTATGGGGCAAAATACAAGCTTTTTTTTTTTCTTTTTTTTTTTTTTTTGCTCAGGTGACTGTGTATAGAGACTGAGCTTTAGTGACATCAGGGGGAAAAAAAAAATTTTGAAACAGATTTACAAAGCTCCATGTAGGATAAAAGGGCAGGTCCAGTGGAATATTGGGTTTCCTGACCGCAGAGATAAACAAGAGGAAGAGACAGAGAACCTGGGCAGAGCTATTGACTCACAGAGTGAATGGGAATTCCATTGGAATAATAACAGCCAAAAAGGTAATCCTTGCCCTTTATGACTGCAGTAAACAGCACCACGGTACTGTACTTAGAGCAGGACACAGGGGGTCTATGGCGCGCTTAGGGGGCTCCGAGTGTAGGCTCTGTGACGTCAGGATGTTCCTGGGCGGGGCACATATAGTCAGAGCATGCATCTTATTTATTTCATCATAGAACCAGAACTTGCACTGGAGCAAGCTAAGGCACACGCTGCAATGAAGCCAGATCTTTAAGGAAAAGACAGGAGGGGGGGTAGGGGGGAGGGGCGTGGGGAAGACTGACAGCTTTAAAGGATGTCGTACAAACCATGTCAACCCTGTGATCTTCTACATAATGCTGATGAGAGTAAAAATACAGGCAGTCAGTGTGTGTGTGTGTGTGAGTGTGTGTGTGTGTTTAAGAAGTGGGCAGAGCCACTGGGAGCAAATGAAGTCCTTCCTTCTCCACGCTCTGAGTGGTGGAGGCAAGCTACAACTGATCTTCGCTGGGATCAGAGTGATTTGAATGAGGGAGGAAGGGAAAAAGATAGGCGTGCACACTCAGGCACTGACTGTACACTCACTGACACACACACACACACACACAGACATACAGACACACACACATGCACACAGACATACACAGGCTGGATTACAGGGAAAAAAAACACTCAGGGTGGGATAGCAGTGTTCCTACGAATGCATCTACAGCACTGAGTACTGAGAAAGAGGAAGCCAGAGAAAACAGAGCAAGCCAGAGACAACAGTGGTAGGCAGGCCCAGATGCGGTTGTAAGGGTCCGTCTATGGATAGTGATGCTGGAGTCTCTTGAAGGCCAAGAATAGTGCTATGGGGAACTCCATCAGCAGGAAGAGGCTGCAGGGCAAACCCAACCCAAGCAAGGTGAAAACGCTCTGGCATTTTGGGCGAGTGGACAAACTGAAAGCAGGTAGGGGAGAACCACTTCTCTGATAATGAACAGATTGGCTGATAGGAAAAAGTGTGTGGTGGCAAAGACTCGTGGTTTTTGTTTGTTTGTTTGTTTGTTTGTTTGTTTGTTTGTTTGATGGGGGGGGTTGTTTTGTTTTGTTTTGTTTTTTTTTCATTTGCCTTATGTGATTTTGCTCCACTAAAACGTGGAAGGCATCAGTGAGGTGAAAGATTGAAAGTCCCTGATGCGAGGGCTTGTGCCATGATCTCTGAGTTTTCGAGTTTTTCTTTCGCTGCACAGTGATGTGCAATAAGTTAAATTTAAAATCATTGTCGGAGAGTATCTTATTTAACCTTTAAGAGTACAACTCTTTGCATCCTAATACATGTCGCTCAGCTCCAAAATTAGATGGACATTACGTTTTAAAAATTTAAAACCTGAACCGTGTGAATGCCATTTCTGTAGAATAAATTTAGGCTCCATAGACAGAGTTTTTGCGTTTCAGTGAATTTGTCTGAGTGTATGAGTGCGTTTGTTAAAGAGAAAAAGAGAAAGAGAAGAAAATGTGCTTTAGGTGCTGTATTTTTCTTAGCCTCATAAAACTTGTTTCGTGGGCTAAGGAGGGCTGAACGTGTCAATCAGAAATGAAAAAAAAGCATCACAAACCTGTTTCATGTCAGTCACTCACATTGCCTTCTCGCTTTCTACAGCCATATTAAAGCAGATAGACAGGTTAATATCAGAGCACTGTTTCAGAGCACTGTATTGCTATCGGATTTTCCATTTGCCTTTTTTTTTCTTTTCTTTTCTTTTTTTTTTTTTTTTTAATTTGGTTGAGTTTGTATACAAGGACGCCTTTGTGAGAGGATTCCTTGTACACATTGAGTTATAGGCACATGCAAGCAATAAAAAGTTCAGAACTGTGGAGCTGAGCTTTGAGCGTTTGCCTAAGACAGTTGATTCACTGCGATTTAAAATCACAGGGGAATGTTTGGTAAGCTTCTGTTTTCAACAGAAAGTGGGAAAAGCACAGTGAGGAATGTGAATGATACATGTGACCGATTAGCTGATGCTCAGAGTCTGTATTCAAAACAATCATTCAGTTTTGGTGCCTCAGTAGTGTGTCTTATCTTCAAGAAAGATCTTAAGAATGGGTCAAATATTCATCAAACTTAAGAATAGCGTAACTTTTCCTCCCCTCTCACCTGCTGGGCTTTGTATGGGTGCTCACTTTTTTTTTTTTTTTTACCAGTCACTGCCTGTACAAAGCCAATTATGCTTTTATGATAAATCCTGTCATTAAGAGAAAAAAAAAAAACCCATTTCATTGCAAAGACTTGCCTTTTGTGATGCTTTGGGATTATCAGGCATGATCTATGTTAGATGTCTATGTCATCTCTGTCTCTCTCTCTCTCTCTCTGCACAAAACTGCTGCTAATCCTGAAGGCATAACCTGTCTTAGCGTCAAACATTAAGATCACTTCTTTTAATCCAGAGACTAAGAGATTCTGGCCAAACTTTCTGCGGTCTGGTCTCTTTGTCCAGGCCAGTCAAACTGGTGTGTTCGGAGACTTAAGGGGCCATGTGCGAAAACATTAGCTACAATGTACTGATGTGCTCCCTGGCTGTCTTGGATTGTTTGACGTGCATACTTTCACTCATTCATAGGGAGAGGGGCTTATTCAGACAGCTTGAATCTTAATGCATTCCAACATACCAGTCTGTCTCCTCACGCGTGAATGAACCCACCACACATCAGGAGCTGGTCCTGTTATGGCCACACAAGTGTGTGTGTGTCTGTGTGTGTGTGTGTGTGTGTGTGTGTGTGTGTCTATGTTTGGTTTAGTTATGTCTGGACACCACACTGGGTAAAGATGATTAATTTCCTTGAAATTCAACTCCACTCTGTCACCCTGTTCCAGGGCACTTTTTCTGAAAACGAAAACCTTGTCCCACCGTTTCTCTACGTAGAATATCCACAGAGACCAGCAAGAATCTCTAGTCGGTCTGATAAAGCACAGATCTGTCTGGGACCGGTGTATACATAGACTTTTCTTATCCTGTCAGTCAGAGCCCTGACTCTGGGGAGTAGCAGAGCTAGAACAGAGGTTGCACAGTGGAGGTTCGTGTCTTATCTTTAAGTTAGGATTGTGCCATAAGTCATGTGCTTTTGCGATTTAACGCTCAGACATAATTCTTTGGATTCTCGGACAGATTCATGTTCACTGTGAATAGTGTTGAGATTGACCGAGGCGATGAAAAGAGACGGGATGGGGGGTGGGGGGTAGTAGTCGTGGTCACTGTTAACAGGAAGCTATAGAGAAATAAGAGGGCTCCGAGCAGATGGGTTTTCTTGGCATGTGTAATGCAGTGATGAAACACTAGAGTGGTTCTATGGCCGGGTCGGGGCTGAAATGAAGTGTCCGGTACCCAGTGATTCAGCGCATTTGAAGATAACGATCAACATCAAATGGTTGGATAAAGTGATTCGCCGTCATGTTTTGGAAGGAACGGAACTGTTCTCACCCTTTCTCAAAAATAACAACCTATTTTTGTCCCTTTATTCAATCAGAACGATATTGTGCTGTGGCGTGTTTTATAGCTCTGGCTGTAACCCTTCATTATTTGGAAGACTTAACGCGGCTGGTTTCTCCCCGACACAAAGACATACATTCACAAAACATTATGGCAATGCCCCTATTGTTGTGTAAGGGAACAGTTTGGTGACTGAATGTCATGATTCAGTATTTCCACATGGAGAGACAGGCAGAAAAGGTAACACATGGGAAAGCATCTTATCCTCAGTCCCATCTTTAAACAATGTCTATTTATTTCCTCTCTTCTCTGTTTGTGGAATAGGGTGGATACTGATGACATAAATCTATATTTATGAGGTAATCCTTGGTTGTTTTACACTGAGAGCTGCACAGTGTGATAGTGGGGCAGTTAAAGGTGAAGATGGCTGTCTAAACATGCTGTAAACATGACATTCAAACACCAAAGTGCAGCCAAGGTAGATTCTTTTCACTGCGGTGTCACTTTGACTTATTTTATTCGTCATTCAGTTTTGTTTTGTTTAATTTTGTTTTGTTTTGTTTTGTTTTTGAGTGCTGAACACACCCAAACATTGCCAGCAACTCTGTTCAAGAAGAAGTAAGTTAGAGGTTTTCGCTCTCGTCTTGGGAGAAATCCTCTTAAATAGCCTTTCCCCATCCAAACCTGTTGGCTTTTTCTCCAATAGAAACTAAGTGTGTGGTCCATTTTCAGACATTTCTAAAGACCCAGCATGAAATTTCCAAACACGATATAAAAAAAGGCAGGACTGCTGCATCATGAGAGAGTAAAACGACTCCAGAGAAAGGCACCAGCTCTCTCTCAACTGTGTTTATTATTACACAACAATGAGGAACTGCAATGCTTGCACAATGTACAGGCATACGGTCATAAGATTCAGTATGACTATGAATGTAAGGTTCCTGTGTCTGTCTGACCTTTTTACCGTAAACTAATACGCGAGCATGTGTATTTATAGCAACACTAATGGATTAAACCTGATCTTAAATCACTCGTCGCTCTCTCTCTCCCTCACTCCCAGCAAATAAACATGCCCAGGTATACCTATACGTATATTCAAAAACTCAAACAGATACACACGCAGTGATGTCAGTTCATTCATGTGTAAAGTTATGATAGCTTTTATCACTGGTTGAGTGCCATTGAAATGAAAGATTCAGTCATTTAGGTTTGCTCAAACATTGTTGATGTTGTTGTTGTTGTTTTAACTGACGTTGCTGAGTCCCTGACACTCAGGTTTTGTTATTTTAGTGGAATATTTGGCTGCCTGTTTCAAGTGCTGATGTACAAGTGTTGGCACTCAGGTGCAGATAAAGACACATCAAAATATGCACAGAAGTGCGCGCACACACAAACACACACATACACACACACACATACACAAACACACTAACACACAGATACATATGCTCTCAGCAAGACACCAATTTTGAAGCCGTGAGAAACACTGGGTGAGCAGCCGTCAGGAATGAAGTGCTACTGCTCTCACCACAGAGCAGCATCAAAGCATGCTGTTTAATGGGCCGTGAAATGGATGATCACTCTGAATGAGTTTTTAAGATCACCAGTTGCTTTCTCCCATACAGATATAACACTGCACAGACCTAGCTATCTGTTGCGCTCTCTCTCTCTCTGTCTCATCTCTCACTCTCTCCTCTCCATTATGCACACAGTGTGTGTGTGTGTGTGTGTGTGCGTGTGTGTGTGTGTGTGTGTGTGTCTGTGAGAGAGAGAGAATCACAAAATGACCAATTTCCACACAATGATTTTACAAATCTACCTGCAATACACCAGTTCCACACCATATATCATTGTGTTTTAACCAGATAAGACCTACCCCAGCCAATGAAATGGGCTTATATCACAGCACAAAGAAGCCCTTTCATCCAGTTATCGCAGCACAGATTGTCCAAGACACAGACATACAAATAAAGGAAAATATCCTACGTAATTCGTTCAAAACTGCCTTTAGTGATTTTAGAAAGAGAATCTTTGTTGTCATGTGTCCTGAATATGATAAATTATTGGGAGTCATTTGAAACATGGAATAGAATATCTCTCTTCTTTTTTGCTTCAGTGGGGAAATTTCTCCTTCTCTTCCTTGCTCTTGCTTTTCGCTAGTTTTCCGTGCGTGTCCTCCGTTTCCCTCTCGCTCAGCCCAGCTTTTTGGTTTCAGGCTTTTTGTTGCAGTTGCTTGCAGTTGCTGAAGGCAACTCTCCTTGACCCGAGTCGACTCAATACAATTGTTTCTTCTCTGATAAAATTCCCAAGCATCTGGCATTCACAGCTGGACTGTGTGAGGCTACAAACACACAGACAAAATATGAACCTTTAACAATGCACTGTATGTTAGAAAAGCTGTTATTCAGTTATAACATACATTTTTATGTTCACTAACAATATGGATTATGATCTGTTGGACTGATCTGACCATGACTATCAGCCCGGAATAAAGAGATCCCAAGGCCAGGGAGGAATCCTGATATGAAGTTGTTGCAGCTTAAACTCTTTTGTTCACAGAAGATAACCCCCTGGTAAAATAAATAAACAAATAAATAAAATCTCTTTTGCAAAGGAATGCTGGCCATGGTAACAACGCAAAAAGTTTCACAATTCAATTATAATATTACCAACAGACAACATCAAACTGAGACTGAGACAGCAGTCAAAGCCTTAGGCTACAAAGCAAACACATTCTGCATCCAAATATTCTTTAATCCTATTTTTACATATACCCTCGGTGTAAAGGAGTCTGGCGTAAGATAACTTTGAAGAGCTAATAAACCCAGGTTGCAAAGAGATGAAAAGCATTTGTTTTTTGCTTTCTTTTTTTTTTAACCAAAGACAATGTAGGTTTAAGGGGGGAAAAAACTGCTCCTTTGATCAAAGGTTGCACATTAACAACGGTAAGCAGGGAGCTCTTTTAAGATGGCTTTATAAGGGAATATATACCGATGGACCATTCGACTGACATGTAGGGAAGAGAATCCAACTGCTGTGCAAACTGTAATGGTGGGTAGAGAAACTTGAATCAGAAATCATCAGTGCACATGAAAAACAGAATCAAACCCTCTTGAAGAGAATGCGGTGACGTGCACACAGAAGAAGCTACAGTAATCAGTCACCGAGAGAAAGGCAACTTTATCTCTTTTTCTTACACTAAAGAAACTTTATCTCGTTTTCTTACACTGAGGAAAAGTAGAAGACTATAAAATAGAAGCACGGCTTCCCCAAAATGACTTATAAATAAAATCAAACAAAATGCTCAGTAAATATGAAAGAAAGAAAGAAAGAAAGAAAGAAAGAAAGAAAGAAAGAAAGAAAGAAAGAAAAAGCTACTACCATGATGCTTATATGAGGACACTACCAGCTCATTCTCTTGATTAACTTTATGTCCTTGAGTTTGCTTACCAGCAGTACTTTCCAAAAAATGAAAACCAGTGGACGAGAAAAAAAAAAAAACCCTCACAATGCATTACCAAGTCTTGCGTCTTTTTGGGGTTTTTTTTTTCACCTTGTGCATTCTTTGTGACTCCCTGTTTTATGCATGATCTGTCACTGTAATTTTTTCTTCCTAAAGCTGCACCACCTTTGAGATACATAATACTGAATAATGAATAAATATATGGATAAGTCTATGAATAATTGCCATATGTTTAACTACTCATAATCCCCTTCAATTCTGAGAGGAAAACTGAGTATGTTTTTTTTCCCTTGTACTTTGAAGTTCCTGTTTCAAAGGAGTGCGACTTATTTAGAATGACTTGGGATGCATCTCCTCCCAAACAGAGTGTGTTTTAAAGATTGTGCTACAGTAGTAGGCACAGAATGATGCTTTTCTTTGTTTTTCTGGGCCTGTATTTTCACAAGAGAATATATTAAGGCTTAGTGTGGACTTTAGATTGTATCTACTGAGTATTTGTCTGTTCTGAACACTTCATCTCTGGTGTTAGATTCTGCTTTGTTAGCACATTGGCTCAGTTCAGCTAAAGCAAAGGGGTTCCTTCCAGGGCTGTACCGACAGTGATTTGAAATAACATGAACGTTTCAAGATTATTAGCCAGTTGAGTTGAGTAGAATCCTGAATTCTAGGATGTAATGTACTAAAGAATGTCATGAGGCAGATACTGAGAATCAGCTTTGATTTATGACTGTCCTGACCACATTACAGTAGGTGTGTCTGACAATGCTGACCGAGAGAGAGAGGTAGAGAGAGAGAGAGAGAGAGAGAGAGAGAGGTTTCTGATATAAAAAAACCACTCAGTGCCTGACTGTAATGGGGCTCTATGCAGCCATTTCCTCCATCAGACACAAATTGAGTTAGGATATTAGAGACCAGTTGCCAACACAACAAGGCCTTTCTTTTACACAGACCTGCTCAGCCTGTTCACCAGTACACATGTACATTACTGATACCCACGTGTTTCTTTTAGAAACGCAAACCGAATGGGATCCAAGATATATAGTTTACATTCAATTACACACAAGGTACTTGTAATCAAGGCCTGAATTCTATTAATGGCAAAAAAAAAGAAAAAAGAAAATTCAGAATCACTTCACTTTTCCCACTGAGATTGGAGAAAACATTGAACACACAAGCAGAGTCCAACAACATCAACGATTTAGTTGATAGACATCATGACCTTGACTTGTTTTAGTGTTTCAGCTGACCATGCACAAAATAGGTACATGCAAGAGATGCCTGGTTGTCTTGTCAGTCCCTCACATACTGATTTGGCTTTGAGATGCTAACTCATCACACGTGCTGTACTGCTTTGATTTCCCTGTTCTTAATGAAGAAAGTCAACGTGCTGCCGTCTGCAGTTCCTGCCAAAGGGCCAAAGCCTGGCATGCTTGCCTACAAATGTCAAATGCGACCGCTTCAACATCAGCTGTAGCCCAGTTAGAGTTACCCCGACACCCAACAGCTCACATCTCATGCTCAACCTCATTGAAACAGACTCTACTGAAAAGAGTGGAACCAAATGTTGAGTTCTGAGAATTCTTGCCAGTTCTTGAGAATTCTTGAAACATTGAGGGGGGATTTGGAATAGCACTGGGTAGTCTGGATTTGCTGGTTTATTTTGTAGAGACTCAGATACGGAGCTCAGGACAGGGTGAGCTTAGATATATACACGTAGTGCATTAACGGAAATTGTAACAGATACAGTCAGATTTAAAGATGTGTTATTGCCCTGGATAAGCAAATAGAGTTTCACAAGATGTATAATAAGTGCCTCTTAATGTCCTGTTGGTTGATTTGAAATAATGGTTCATTTAAGTGGAGGCTTCTCAAGACTTTCAGACTCTGCTGCATTGTCTCTATTTGAGTGTTCTGAAGATAACAAAGAAACCAAGAGAAGAGATTCCCTGCAGTTACAAAGAAATGTGGACTCGTGATTTATTTACCTAAACCTCTTTGTGAGTCACACTGTCAATAACAAACTTACCCAGAGTAAGACCGCGATGTGTCTGTGTTGTATAATTGTCATATTAGGGAAGTATTAATGGGGCTTTCAACACAAAAGGCCTACAGATGCCCAGCGCTTCCAAGCAACATGTATAAACATATAGTGACAAAACACAGCACCCTTGGTTTTTTTTTTGTTGTTGTTTTGTATTGTTGTGGGGTTTTTTTTTTTGCTTTTTTTTCCAGGATGAGATCATAACTATTGCATTTGTATACTGGATCATTCCTGTTCGTTCCTCATGAAATTTTTGCCCTCAGCCAGCCGCAGGTGAAAGACGCACTTTTAGTAATGTGACTTATATTATTGCAAATCATGTTTCTTTTCATAACTAGAAAAAAGTGGCAAGCTTTAAGGGAGACATATGAGATTGATAAAGATATCAAGATAAACAAAAATAAAAAAATGATAAATAAATAAATTTAATAAAGAGATGGTTGATCTTTGAGACTTTGAGAGCTTACAAAGATTTTATCAAGAGGAGTTACGTCACATACTTTGGCTGGACATTAAAAAAAAAAAAAAGAACAGCAGGTTTGTTGTCAACAGAAGCTATGCTGGTGAGATGTGTGTGTGTGTGTGTGTGTGTGTGTGTGTGTGTCAGAGAGTGTGTGATTCAGTTATCCTTTTTGAAAAGCACAGAGAACAGCTGTGTTCATGCTTAATGCGTATGGTGTGATTCTGATATAGGATAGGTTAACGTATCACCAACACCCACACAGAAACACACAGAAACACACACACACACACACACACACATACACACACGCACACACACAGTCACACAGCTACAATCACTCACACAGTCATAGATACATAAATATACAAACATATTTTTCCAAATATAACATTTATATTATGCATTTCCATACTTCCACCATAAATGGGCCAGATTGCAGACTTCCTTATTCATAACTTTTTTGTTGTTGTTGTTCAGGAGGTTTTAAAACTGTACCAGGGGTATATCAGTTCCTTGTCTTCATCCCATTCGGGTCTGACTCACCGTCTCCAGTGAGTCACATGAGCACGGTTCTTGGCATACAGACGTCTCAACAACTGTTGATTGTTTGTGGCAACGCATATCACACTTCGAGCAACTCCATGCATTTTCCATGAAAATAAAAATATCCATGTCTTAATTCTCATTCTTTGCAAAACAGCAGAGACATATAATCTCATTAGACAGATATTTTATATCTACATACTTTTCAAGTCTTACCAAAGACAGCCTCACAAATTATAGCTGTATAAAAACGTATGTGTTGCTCCAGATGCTTTTTCTCACTGTTGTATCATGTAACAATGTTTAGAATAAGCCTTGAGAAAAGAACAGCTGGTTACACTCACTCATGGCAAAGAAAAAGAAAATACTGGTTTTACTGATACTGTGTAAAGAATTATAAAAAGAATTATACAAGAATGAATCACATGACTGTCTCAGGGTATATCACAATAGCTGCAAATGAGAGTCTGATTTCTCTCAATGCCTGAAAACATCATTCTCTCTCTGTACTGTCTGCTCTGTAAAGTGTGTTTACTTTAGTATACATACCCAAGTAAAATAAAGAAATAGAAGAAAATGTTTTTTGATTACATATTCATAAAATGTAGTGAAGCAAGCAAGTGCCAACACCCAGCGTGCAAACATTCATTTAAGATTACATAAATAAAAAAAAAAAAAGTATAACCATTTTAAAGTTCACCGCTGACGATCTGACGATGCATGTCTCAGTCAGGTTAATTCTGTGGATACGAATGCAGTATACCTCAACGCCAATAGTCGCCCTAGAACCAAGACCAGCCACTTTTGACAACAAAATTTGTAACAATATTTCAAATCAGTGAATCCGTATCTGATTTTGATTTTGGATTCGGTGATAATAAGATTTTCGTATCATACCCAGAGATGCACTGAGATGGTGTCGGGGGGGGGGAAGAGCCAGGATTACAGTGATATTAGCCTTGGGCTGAACATGTTACCTCTTGCTCTTTAGGGTCCCTTTTACTTTTATTGTCACAGACATAGCAATCACCCTCCATCAGACTCCCTCTAGCTCTCACCCACTCCAGCTAACACAGCCTGAGGTGGTCCTGCTCTCAAGAGCCTTTCTTTTTTTGTTTTTTCTGTGGAGGGACAGCTGGTCTTTGCGTCTAGAGATGTTGCAACCGTCTTTGGCTAACTGCGCACCTTTCAAAATTACAGGGTCTCATCTCTCATCTGAGCATGTAAAAAAGAAAGCCATATTATCTGTCTGGGAAAAAAAAAAATGCGCAGAGTAAAGCATTTGTATCACAGCCCCGAAGTTTTTCCCAGTGGCATAAATATCAAGTCACATGTTTAAAGAAGTACCAGGGATAGTAACACGTTTAATTTATATAACGTGGATTCAACAGTGTGGAAGCTGCACATATCTGCAGTAACAGTAAGACAATATGACGTTTAACTCTGACAGCGTGCACCAAGAAACTGGTAATCATATCATCTTTAATATAGTGTGCCCTCTAACAGATGAGCTGAATGCAAAGCTTACATAAACTCTGCTGCCGATAAACACATAGGGAAGACTGAGCAAGACGAGGCAGGCTTGTCAGCTTCATCTCGGGTTGAAGTCTGGGTCAAAGGTTAAACGGTGCTTCCAAAGCCCTGGGGGGCGGACGTCAGACTGTCTTCTATGCACATCTCCCATACTGAACTCTCATTTTCAGTACGTCTGTGTCTGTTTTTTCACAATACGCATCTTTCTTAGAAACCCCAGGCAACGAGATGCTGAGGTGATAACATGCATGCACTGGTATGTTGTCTCAAGATTTCGTAAATGTTCGGTTTAGCTCTCATGGTGCATTAGGTAAAGTAAAAGGATACAGGCTTGGTGAATTTTGTTTGTCATTATCATGCCTAACTGTCTGACCACTGAGCAGCGAGAACTGTGGACTAAGGATGGTCGTGGTTATATTGCTTTTCGCCCGTCTCATTCAGATGAGTGCTGGCCAGAGAAAAAAAGAGAGAGAAAAAAAAAAACAAGAGTTGTGCTAAGAATGTCATTCAGCTGGCTTTTATATTCTTAATGGATCCTGAAAGAGATTTTTCACAGCAATAATATTTATATTGTCTCTCAGGACACACAAGAATAGGTTCAGCCTTAAAATGTTCAACATTGAAACAATAAACCGATATTCAGTTCCTGTTCTCACAAAGCTTTCTCACAATTGCTTTTTGGATGACTCTCATACTCCGTCCACAAGGGCTAGCGTTAGTGTTTATGAGTGTATAATTACCTCCAAACTGAAGTTCTCTGAATTCTGGCGTCCGGCTTGTATGGGGACAAACATTTAACCGCAATGGAAAGAATTTGCTATAATATTTATATCTTTGTGGCAACTTTCTCTCTCTTACTCTCTTTCATTAAGAGGTTTTGATGATTTATGCTGGATAGCACTTGTATTTCCCGACCCAAACTGAGAGACCATTTAGCAAATAGATTTATAAGATTCTTTGTGGAGTTAATGTCCACAATTCAGACTCATTTCTGAGCAGTAATACAAAACTGTCTTTATCTGTAGCATTTACAGTCCAGTGTAGCAAAAAATGCTAATCGTTTTTTTGCAGTGAACTCATTTTCAAGTGTGTAAGAACTGTGGATGTGGAAAGTTGGACGTTTCTCACTTTTCTGTCAATCTGAATGTTTCTGAACAATTTGTGTGTGAAGGTCACAGTTTACTTGGCTCTCATGTACCCTAAGAGAAAAGTAGAATTTTCATCTCATGGTTATCCAACACTGCGGTCAGTCTTGTGATCAGTGCCGCGGGCCTTGATGCTTGTTGCATGTGGATGGCAAAGCTAATTAGGGATCTAAAATGATGCTGTTATAGACAGTTTTCAACAGAGTCAAAGTCAAAGCCAGACTGACAAAGAATTCCCTAACCCTACAGTATTAAACTATATAAGTCTTCTACCTTTATGTGATCAACAGTCACATAAAGGAGGTGACAACAAAAGATTACTTTTTTTTTATTGTTTGTTTGAGAGAGGAGCACAGTGTGTATTTTGAGCTTAGAATTATCATCAGAAATTACTTAGGACATAGCAAAAAAAAAAAAAGCAACCCAAAAAACATTGTTTGTAATCACGGAAATATAGAACGATTTTGTTCATGTAAAGTCTGTTTTTCACGAATCATTATGAACGCAGTCCTCTCTGACACATTGTAATCAAGCGGTCTGTAATAACACAATACAGCTGCCTAATGTAATCACACAGCTGCCCCTTCCTCGCCACAGAAAGGCTGGATTTTTTTTTTTTCTTAAGTACTCCTCCAAACAGCTCTTTCAGAACTAAATCACCGTTTCTCTGGTCAGATTTTCTACTGTTTTTGCAAACTCAAAGCGGAATCCCCTTTGGCACAAGCTGATCAGCCGATGCTGATTGCATGAATATAGATGAACTGAGGGAGAACTGGACAGGAAATGTTCAAAGACTCTCTCTCTCTCTTCTCTCTCTCTCTCTCTCTCCCCCTCTCTCTCTCTCTCTCTCTCTCTCTCTCTCTCTCTCTCTCTCTCTCTCTTATTCATATGCTGTGAGAGCAGTTGAAAACGAGGAGCAGGTAGCTCCTTAGAGTCTCTCAGTCGCAGTATCGGCTCATTCATGTGTGTGCATCCATGTCACTTCCACTCAGACGAGGTGCATTAGCTCCAAAAAGAGCACATTTTTATAGCGTGGAAGGACAGGGAGTTGGCATTTGCATACCACATCATAAATGTGTTTACAAGCTACCACCAGAACCTCATCCAATGATTGGATTAATTCCCTGACATTCTTGTGCAACAATACACATTACTGTATCTGGTGGCCACATTAAATCATGCAGTTAGAGCTTCACTTAGGAAACATTACTGTCTTACTGAGGAAGTTGTTGAAACCTTACTGCATTACCAAGGAAGCCATTGAAGGTCATATTGCAACAGGAGGGCTTGGTCTCGGGTAATATCAGTAATACCAGGCACCTGGCCTTTGCCAGTGTGGTGACCTTGTGAATCACTTCCCCAGTAATGGTCGTAGAATATAAAGTGGATAAAACGTAATGAATGTGTTCTCTACTCTACTATAGCAGGGTTTAAAGGCAGCCACATTTAATGGCGTGCAGCTGTGCTCTGACAGTTTCATGGCCCCGAGTCTTCAGGGACCAACGGATACTGGAAGGTGTGGTGTAAGCTACTCTCCTCATAAGCTAACACCAGGTCAGCGCAGTGTAGCAATACCCCAAAGAATACGTTCGGACATCAGCAGAAATAAAATGCACTCTCACGTCTTTGTGCAGTATTTAAATTGCTATGAAATCTGAACTATCCCAGAATGAAGGACAATGGCAAGTAACTGCTATCCAATAAACAGAGAGGGGCAGTATGCATTGTGGGATGCCTTTTGATAATAATGTGATAGGTGGCGTATCTTGCACATCTTTGCGTTTCCTATACAAAGACTTCTTTTCTTTTTATAAATTAGTTCACTTTACTATCTTCAAGACATAACACTCCTCAAGTGCACTGAAACTCTATCATTTTTTTTGTCTGAAGAAGAAAATGAAAGATGGGGCAATTTCTGGGGAAAACAAAATGTGACATTTCAGTCAGTCTTAAATGTCACAGTACTGCTGCGCTAGATTGGCCGCGCTAAGCGATGCAGGCACAGAAGCTATTAATAGCCTACTGTTGATGAAACTCTCAGACTTGGAGGGGGGGGGGGGGCGGTATTTTTGGATAAGGGGGAGAGAGGTTTTCAAAGTTTTGAGGAGAGAAGATGTTTGGTGACATGTCGAGCGGGTGCACGCGTGCTGACGGGCTACTGAGCTCCTTCAGACACGTAAACTAAACTTCTTCGTTCTGCCTCTAATCAATAAACCCCCGGAGGTGCTGGTGCATTGCAGGGGGCACTAATTTTAGCCTGATGACTGAGCAGTCTTACTGGAGACACAGAGGAGAAAACTGGAAGAGGGAGGGAAGAGATGCCTCACCCTCATCCTCTCCTGAGGCCTTGGAGACCTGCCCTGACATGTTCATACTATCTCTTCCCTGGAGCTGCTTTCTAAATTCTTTGGAGACAATACTTACGTAGTCGTACGGAGAGGCTTTAAAGGAATAAGCCAATGTGGAGGGGGGGAAAAATGAAGATTGATATCATATCTAGAGCATAGTATTGTTAGGAATGTTTACATAAAGAACAGATACTGAGTTGGCACCACCAGGCACTGGAAATGGAAAGTAAGTGAATGAATGCCGTGAATGCAATGAAATGGGTTTGCCAAAACCCTTGGGTTTTTGAGCTCTTTTCTTTACATTTTTGTTCTTGGGGTTGCTGGTGAGAATACATGTAGCAAAAACTTTGATTATGACATTACCTGACTCAGACATCTAGAGGCCCCTTTTGCCACACCTGATCGCAAAGGTTTTTTTTGTTTTGTTTTTTTTTATACAGTCAAGCATAAAATGGAAAACAGAGGCCTGACTCGATTTCTCTCAGATGCATTGACATTTACTGTTACATGGCCTACAGAATCTTTAAATAATACTGTGGAAGTGTGCAATTCTACCCCTGGGCAAGAATGAAACACACGTAAATGCTGGAGAAACTCAGAGACACAGGGCTTGTACACATATTACAGCAAATCTATCAGTTTTATCCCTCCCTCTTTCCCTCTCTCTCTTTTTCCCTCTCTCTCTCTCTCTCTCTCTCTCTCTCTTTGCCCCTCTCTCTCTGTCTCTCTCCTTCTCTGTCTGCTCCTCACTCACCCTGACACAGTAAACTATGAGTGAAAGTTGAGATGAGGACACCAGTACGATGAGCTAATCTGAGACGCTTATACTGGTGTGTTTTCCAATTAAGGGTCTTGTAAGGGTGGCGACCTCCTTTATGGAGAGCTCAGTGCAAGATCTCATCTGGCCGATGTACAAGACTAACAGATGTTCCCTCATCCCTCAGTCTTAGTGAGTTCTGTACCGCCTGAGAGGAGTCTTAAGACTCTAAAAGGACTCTGTGTTCTACATTAAGTTAAAGTGGATACCAAGACTCAGCTCCATGTAATAAAGCAGAAATTAGTAAGTGCACAAAAAGGCATGCTTTGCTTTCAGCATATTCTCCACAACAAATCTCCAAATCCTACCCCATTTTTTTTTCATATTATAATAGATTCAAAAAAGAGCTCTTCTCTAAGTTAATGTACCTACATCAAAATGCCCGGTTCAGGAATCTTTATCCTCTCTGTCTCCTGATATGACGGTGCTTAATTTAGTTGGATCTCATTCATTAAAAGTCAATTTATTGTAGTTTTAGGCAGCAACTTCTCTCTACTCAGCTAGTAAAGGCCCAATCATGGCACCAGAGACTCTCATGTAACAGAGTGAAAAGCCAAATACTACTGCACCACCTGGTGGCCTTTATTTGAGACGTGGCGTATGCTATTGAACTGTTTCACAATAAAATATACCCCACCTATTTGTTACAGTAAAACATCAACATAAAACAACTCAGCAATGTCTTCTCCACCCACTCTCTATCTCTCTCTCTCATGTTTCTCTTTTATTCCTCCTCCCCTCCATCTCACTCAGAAACACACTCTGTGTGAAAGAGAGAGAATGGGTTTGCTCAGAGCTATCTGTAAGCTCTAGCTGTATGAGGTCTGAAACACAAAATACAAATTAATAACTGTTTATCACTCAAACCACATGTCAATATCATTCCTTGTTTTGGGTACAGCATTGGATTAAACCTCTCTGGGATGTAATTTGTTGGAAATTATAGCTTTAAAGTGTTTTGACTTCAACTACAGCTGTAAAAGCATTTTGGTAAGAATTACATTTACAAAGCTTCTTGCTAACATTCAGGTTGAGGAATAAGTAGCAACTGTAACCTTTAACCTAAGATGTGAATCCCTTGATTTGTTACCTCTAATTGTAAACCTTTGACCTCAGGTCACTGAGTGATAATTATTATTATTTTTTTTTGTGATTCATTCTCCATGAGATGAAAGAGGGTATCTTTGCATAAAACCCTGCTTTCCTTTGTAGCTCATGTTCCTAAAATTTCAGATCACTTAAACATCACAATGAATGTCTTAAGCATGCCCTCCATTTAGTGTCAGTATAAAGAGAATATCCTCATTCCACGGCCAACAGCCAGCTCAGATTGACGATGACAGTTCAACCAAGTGTATGCTGTGTAATTTAGCATGAAATTGTCACCATGTGTTGTTTGTTTCCTATGTTAAACTAAAGAGCATATTTGTATGTGAGGGCATAACGACTAATGCGTAGATCTGGCTCCGTATAAAAACTTAGGGGTCTGATAGCTCCACTCATGGGTATGCCCCTCGCCCCTCACCGTGTGCCAGATGGTGTCTCTACTGATCTCCTGATAAATATTAATGGAATCGCGAAAGGAAACAAGAGGAGGCCCCACACAAGAATCTGGGAGCCCCCCTCCCTTTGACTGGAAGACAGAGCCCTTAGTGTGTGAGCATGTGTACATTTGTGTATCATTACTGCCATGCAAAGATGTACAGGTGACCAAAAGAGACATGGACAGAGACAGAGGAAAAAGCAAAATACTAGTGTAGCAAAGAGCACAGGAGAAAGACTGAGAGGAAATGGATAAGACAGAAAAAAAAAAGAATAAAGGAGAAGAATGCAGTTGAGATTGAGCTCAATAGACAGGCCAAAAGGATTTAAATGATGAGTAGACCGAGGGCAGGCAATGTGACAACCAGAGTGATGCTGGATTCTTCTCCTCTGTGAATCATCACTCCACCTATTCTGTGCCAAATCCTCTTGAGTGTCCACTCCAGTGCCAAGATCCCAGGCTGCACTACAGGGGGAGCGTTGGAAGGGTGGATAAATGGTTTAGAAGTGTGTCCTTTGTGTCAGCAAAGATCAGGGCACAGCTGTACCCCCTGCAGAGGTCAGCAGTTCGAAGACAAACGCTCCAAATGGTGAGCATAGAACTCGTATGTTCTGGTCCTGCTAGGTACGAAATTCACAAAACTATCAAGATTAAAAAAGTATAAATCGCCACAGCCCATCAGCAAGAACAATGATCCTGTTTGTGATATACCATCACCCGCTTGTGAACACTCTGGAGACCCTAAAAGAAATCATTTAAATGCCAAGACTAATGGACCACTCCGGTCAAAAAGAATCAGTGAAATGGTTCATTACACCAGTAACAATACCCAGAGACAACTGTTTCAGCGTAAGCTTATAATTGCCAGCA
Organism: Chanos chanos; assembly: GCF_902362185.1. Classification (NCBI taxonomy): domain Eukaryota; kingdom Metazoa; phylum Chordata; class Actinopteri; order Gonorynchiformes; family Chanidae; genus Chanos; species Chanos chanos. Next base: position 10,567,558 of record NC_044506.1, on the reverse strand, counting down.
TCTGAGAATTTAAACAGAAAACAATAATTGAATGTTACATTTTAAATTTGTCAAACAAGTTGTACCCTCCCAATTACCAGTCACTCGGTTTAAAATGCACCATCTGTGAGGGCAGTTGCCCTTATCACAGATTGCTCACTGGCTGTTGGCTTTTCATACCCACAAATGGGTTGATGAGATCAGAGAAGATACTGTGTGGAGTGAAATACACAACATGATTCACTTACTCCTAAGAGACTGTCAGTTCAATGAAAGGCAGCGAACCATCAAACTGAATGACTTTCTCTGATGAAGTCAAGACAAGATCGCATACGTTTACGGATAAGATCAGACACGCTTACTGTGTATTTGTGTTAAAATAGTATCTTTGAAAATAGTTAGATAATTTCATGATTTACAGGTCCAGAACCAAACAAGTTACATATTAACTTTTTAAGAGAAAGATATACAGAGAGCACACAAACATAGGTCAAATAAGAGAGCAGATGCTTCACTCTCAAAATGGCAAGTTTCCGACTTCTTTTTTTTTTTTTTTTTTCTTTTTTCTTTTTTGTCCCGGAATGATCATGCCACCCTCCCGACCTAAAAGCTCTCATATTCCATTGGTGTGAATAAGTAAAGGGGGAAAGAAGCCAAGACCTCAACGGGCCAGGGGTTCAGGGGGGGTGGTGTTGTGCGGACAAAAAAAGACGGGATTCGTGAGGAAGAGGGAGAGAGGGCGGGGTGGTGGAGGAGTAGGACAGCTGGGATTGGCAGGACGCAGGAGATTTCATTGTGTCCACTCTGCTTATCGTTCATCAGTCCGCCAAGACACGGCTCCCTGACCGCCGTCCTTTTTCAGTTTTTTTGTTGTTTGGACTGCAGCAGTTTTTAAATCTAACGGACGCTACTCTGTGATGGATGAAATATACTTTAGAATTTCTTTTCTAATTTTTCAAAGTAATTCATTACCATGAACCCCATCTGCATTTACATAATACAGGCATGGTTGTCTTTCTGAGTAAAAACATTCGATCCCTGCTGTCAGTCCTCAAGAACAAGGGTGAGTAGGGCAAATTTAAGCTACTTAAAGTGTATTTTAGCATAACTGACGTTCACTGTTAGCAAATGGAGTCAAATCTGTTTTGTAGAAAACTTATTGTTGCTTTTAAACTGTGTTATGAAACCGTTTAGAGACAGTCCTGCAGAATTTTCATATTTATATTTATAAAATATGCATGATGGTGACTCACATGCCTACTAAGGAGTCATTATGTTGATAAAAATTCAGAGTGACAGATGACTTTCGTGCATGGGTGCCATACGACATAAACAGAGACGTGCTGTCTGTGAGTCAGGGAGAAGCAGGTGATGAGCTGTAGGCTCTGAGGTACTGTGTCTGATGGTATTTTGATATACCCCAAAGTCTATGTTAACCTCTACTGTCAAATGAGTTGGGGGCAAAAAAAAAAAAAGGAAAATAGATGTCTGTTCATTCATTTCATCCCCGATCACAGCACTGATTTTTGTGTGCTGATATGTGGAAAAGTCTTCATGCTGTTACTTAACATACTGGGATTGAGAGTGGGTAGTGACTTGGGAAGAGTATAGGAGATCAGACAGTATAGTGGCAGAGTTTAATGTCTCTCTCTCACTTTGTCTCTCTCAAAGATTTGGAGTAATATTGAGCTTGTGACAATCTTTTTTCTGTCTTTGCCCTACACTCCTACATCTCCTCTCCCTGTCCTGTTTGCCAACTTTAGCTCCCTCTTTTCTTTCTCTCTCAATGCTGATGGATCTATTTCATTAGGAAACCCAAGAACATGCAGGAGAGTTCTTTTCCCTGCTTTGGACATGACAAATGCAGCTCTGTACTTACCTAGTCTAACATCTGCTTACAGAAAAACGCAACAGTTTCATATCAATGAAAATTTAAGCTAATTCTGTTTTGGAGGGAATTACGTGGTCTGCATCATGGATATTATACATGTGCCCTGTATCAGACCCGCAGAGCATCACAGTCTCTGCAGTCACGGCTAGGTCACCTGACACCCCCACGGGGAGCCTGATAATCCTGAGTCTTAAAAGTTGAAGCCTGGTAGGGGGCTAGAAAACTCAAATAATGGGCTAAGTGGCATTTTGTCAAGGAGAGGGACTTTACGCAAAAACCCTTTAATCTATTGTGTTCCAGTGTCCCCTGCAGGGACTTGAGCCAGGTTTCTCTCACCAAAATGAGCGGGAGGCTCTCAGAGTGATACGAAGAGCCTAACAGGAGTAACGGTATAAAGCTCTTTACTGTTCCTTAGACTGTCTGAGACTGTCTCAAGCCTTCTGAAGGTCAGTCTCAAGTGTCCTGTTTCTCCCCATTGTCCAGATAGCAGGGCTACTCAGATAAAATGCTCCCCTCGTTCAATGGTTCTGGGAAAACTAAACACTTAATTACATCATAACACACACCATATTAGTGGAACTTTGGATTATTTATTATATAACATTAGCCCCATCTCTTACCTTTGGTTTGAAGTAAATGAATACATAGATATTAGGATGTTTTTTGATAAGTACAGCAAACTACTGAAACAATGTTCAACCAGTATGATTATTTGCACATCCAAAACGTTTTTTGAGGTAGAAATGTTTCAGTCTTAAATTCTACATTTTCGCGAGGCATAGAAGTGCCACAGATTGTTGATCTGAGGACATTACAAGTCCAATCCAGCTTATCCTATATCTGCTACCTGGGGTGCCATGTTTCTCTGACAGTCAGAGATCCTACTATAACCCCGCTTATGCCACGACGGGCCTGCCTACCGATCTGCCTTGACTGGACATTTCATCACTACAAATACTTCTGGAAGGCTGGAGATTTGCAGAAAGCGTTGGTGGCGACGGTGGTGTGTGCGTGTGTGCTTGTGTGCGTGTGCATGTGCGGGGGGGGGGGGGGGGTGGTCTAAGGGCATTGCTGAGATTTTAGGGGATTTACCTGAACTCACAAGGTTATGTGTAGGTGGCACGACACAGTAAGATTTGAAGGTTGTGCTAACGCACTTGTGAATGGCTAGTCAATAAAGAGACCATCGGCAGTAACTCCGCTTTTGCCATCCCCTGAAGCATCTTTACCACAGTTAAAATAGCACTTTATGACAAATGCACGACTGTCATTGTTGTGTAATAGCACTGTATCGTAAATGGACTTTCTTATATGGAGTGTGATGGCACTGTTAAGTAGGACAGTAAAGCTCCATGCTGCCATATGTTGAATGGGAGCAGGAAGAGGTAAAGGGTAATCTGGTGTTGTATGGCATTAAAGATTGGAAAGAAGACACTGTCATTAAGGTTAGCCAAAGAGATTACCTGGTGTGAATGTCTAAGTTTTGCAGATCTACTCACAACACATGCAGCTTTGACCCTTGCTACAATCTGTCAAGTGCTTCACTGTCTGCTAACATCAGCATATGCAGCCACTATAAAACGGAGACCATTAGTAAGCCGTACTTATTTTTGACGATCAGATTTATTCTCATCTATTGCCACTTATGCAAAAATCTGTGCCTACTAGCATTACAGATAAACAATGTTAAAGATGAAATCTGTTAATGTTAAACAATGTTAAAGATGAGACATTTAAGCATTGCTGAACACTGCTCACAGAGGTTCAGTTTTTCAGTTCAGTTCAGTTCAGTTCTCAATTGCTTTTAAGATTATTCTTGACTTGATTTGGAAAGAAGGGTAAAAAAATAGGTTCCCTTTCCCCTTGAAAAGAGCTGTTATTGGCTAGATTTGGATTTACTGATTTGGTCAGAGGACGGGGTGTTTTCACCACCTCAAATGTCCCGTAACTATAATGGTTTTACACAGCCTGCTCAGACTGTGAAAAGGACACATCATTAAGTGTGGAACAGACATAGTGCATGAGGGTGGATACCTGGGAAGATATGTGACTGCTGGGGCAGAGCCGGCAGGATGGTCATGTGACTGCTCATCCTATTTGAAAACTTCCTTTATCCAGGTGGATAGAGTAGTAATGCAAACTGGAATAAAGAGTGACATAAGTGCAAATTTTCAGGTTTTGCAAACCACTGTCATGCTTGTTTAATACGCTGGGGTTTATTTAACGTACTTAAATTTTTCTCTTTCTCCAGCTGGGACAAAGCAGGATGAGCAAAGGAAGCTGACAGTGCACTATTCAGCTTCGAGCCACTACCAGGAGAATGTGTTCATTGAGGGCAGTAGGCCACAGTACCTGGAGGACCTGCACACTGAGGCTCAGGAGGGGCTGAGAATACTACAGCAGGAAGGTAAGAATCCTCCCTTAAATAGGGTATGCCTTACATCATTACCTTAAACAACATTATCAACAACCTTCATCGCTTCTGCAGTACACTGTACTTTTAGTGACTTGATGAATATGAAATTTAAATCAGTCCCTCCTCATACAGAGCACAAGAATGGGGTGGATTTCCAGGATGATCAAACAATTGTAAGTTTCACCCTCTTACAGATCTAAGCTTTTCCAGCACATTTCATCTGTTAGGAGATTCACCCAAAAAGAGAAATCATAATGAAATTTATTTGCAGTATTCCATAGTTCCACAGCACAGTTTTCTCTAATTTTTTGCAGTCCGCTATAACTCCACCTTCAGAGAAGGATGCCACAAACAGAGAAACAGATGGGTCATTGGAGTCTGGCAACACTGCCTTTAACTCTGTCATCTCAGCAACCACAGCGTCTGTGGTGTCTTCCCGTTCTATGCTTATGCGCCAAGGTAAAGAAAGATTGGGTAACTACAGTTTTTGTTTTTTACCTTAATTTGCGGAAAGAAAGAAAAAAAACCCTAACAGAGGCACAAATGTGAAAATTCTGATTATGCAAAAGGTGCCAGAATTCAAATATAGCCTATTCACATTATGGAAATGAAATTTAAACATAGATCATCCCTTGTGGCAATTTTCTACTCTTTTGCATTCATGTATTCCTCATCCCTGCCCCATTCCCAGAACTGTGGTGTTTGTACTGTGGGGAGAAAAGACATAATCAAAGCAAAAGGCTGAATAAAGGCACACAGCTGCAGTTTATTATTGCTCATGACTGAGTGCTTCACATACCATATCAGAACCACAACACAGCTACAATGAATGGAAAAGTATTCCTGCACTCCACATTAAACATTTGCAATCACCGTTTTTTTTTTTTTTTTGTCGTCATCCAACGCATATTTCAGGCTCCACATTTAAGCCCTTGAACACGGTGAAGAGACTGGACAAAACTGGGAGGAGAAGTAGACGAACAACTATTATGGGCATACCGCATCAGGTCCAGAGGGAGCTAGGTGCGGACAGTCATTTTCAGTCTGACTTGTAGTCATTAAGACAGTCAGCTCAGAAGTAATTTTAAGATTAAAAACAAAATGACATAAAATATCATGAAAGCCACTTAAACAATGCCTCTCTGATTATGAGGAGACTATAATGTGTAAATGTTAGATTTGCCAATTTATGTAATACCTAAATAATTTTGAGGAATTATATTTTACAAATCTGTTTTTAAACTGAAGGTATGGGGAAAGGTGCTTCAATTCAGCAGCTCCAAAATGGTGAGGAACATGTTTCCCATGGCGTAGTGGTTATTCCCACTATTGATGGGGAGATGCCTCCTGTGAATCACGAAGGAGCACGGATACACCTTCAGGACATAGAGGCTCTTCACAACGCCAGAGAGGAACAACTTCTCAGGCACCACATCCAGTCTGTCTATAGGGATGACCTTGCCCTCCACCGAAAGATTGGACCTCGAATGTGTCTTACACAGAGGCCAAAATCTCTTGCTGTGCCGGGGATGACTTCCTCCAGCTTACTTCAGGAGCCCCATGGCCCAGTCATGTCAATCTCACCCCAAGCCACCTACTTGTCCAAAATAATTCCCAACGCCATCTTGCCAGCTGCAGTGGATGTCATTAAAATTGACCGCAGTCGTAGCCGGGGCAGTGTTCGTACGGTCAGTAAGAGCAGCTTAGCATCAGCCAGTCCAGCCTCTTCACGTTCAGGAGAAGGCTCTAATGGTGACCCACCCACGACCAGATCAAACTGGAGCCAGTCACAGTCCTCTGACACTGTTGTCTCCAACTCCTCCACCATCTCATCCAAAGCAACAGCTCAAAGTCAGCCTGCATCAAACTGCAACAAAGAAGTCACAGATTTAAACATTGGTGATCAGGTGAGCCTTGGTAGCTCTACCAGCTGGATGAGCTGTACTAAGAAGTATAATCAGGAAACTGAGAGAGGGTGTGATAGTGCAGGGGAGCTGAATGATGCTCATGAATGCATCCGGGACAGTCGTGCTTTTTCTCGCAGTTTGTCTGTGATGAAAACAAAACTACCACCTGCCCCACCCACGAGGACTTACTCTCTGCACCCTGAAAAGCTCAAGAGGAGGTCTCGAGAGCTAGTTGACATTAAAGACTTTAGTGATTTGGGGCACAGTGAACAGCAGATAGGAATGGATATGTGCAATGCCAAGACAGATACTGCTTCCTCCAACAACACAAAAAACCTTGTGCATGCTTCAGTGTCCAGTTCTACAGATGATTCCCAGTCTTCTCCCATTACCAGCCAAGCCAGTCCTGACCAAGGATCCTCCACAGATCAAATAGAATCATTCAACTCATCTCCTCAGAAAACATCTTCAAATGGGAGCACATTCATAAGGACCCTGTCCCCTTCAAGTGGATACTCCAGTCAAAGTGCCACTCCAACTCTCTCCCCAAAAGACATCTCTCCATCTTCCCCAGGAAAACTGAGAGTGAAACCTCCAAAACCGGAGAGGACAGGCACACGCACTTCTCCTGTAGTCTCAGTTTCATCATCGACAACTTCTTTGTCTTCAGCCACATCAGATTCTGTTCATCAAGACATTCAATCCAAACGCACACTGTCACAGCCAGCTAAGACATGCTCTCATGTTACTATGGTGAAAAACACAGTGACCCCTGTACATTCATCAGTAACTCTTGGGGAGCTCTTTAATATTCCACCACCACCTAAAGTAAAAGCACCCTCTCCTCCACCTCCTGAAACTTGGGCACACAACAAACACACCTTTGAATTATTATGTGGCCCAGGCCCAAATACTAATAGGTTATATCAGCTACTAAGGCAGCAGCAAAAAGGAGTTCTTACAATGCAAAAGCAAGAGACTCTTACAATACATAGTGCTGAGTTAGTCTCTTCGCAGAAAAAGACACCACTGGAAAAAAATGCTCTGTCACTTTCAGAAAAACAAGAGATTGTATCTGATGACCACAGTGAACCTGCACCAGTGCTAGCACATCAGCAAATAGACAAAACTACAACTGAGACTATAGTTTTGAATGATTCAGAAAGTTCAATAATCCACAAAGCAGAAAATGAAAGTCCAGAAATTCCAATGGAAGAGATAAATAATACACAACTGAAACCAGAACATAAATACTTAGATAACCTGGAGACGAACCAAGAAAACCTAGTGATGCCAAAGACCAAGCAATCACCTACCAAGCTTAAGGAGAGTATGCCATCACAAACAATTCACATTTATGTGTCATTAGAGAGCAACAGCTGTGCAACACTGACTGAAAATAATAATGCAGGAGACGAAACTGTAACAGAGTGTGCTACCAAGAAAATCTCAAATTCTCAACAATCTTCCACACATACCCTGTCTGTAGGAGTTCCTGAACTGAATGGTATTTCTCCACCACCTTCACCACCTCCTGCCCATCATCCTCCCCCACCTCCCTCCAAAAAGTCCCCAACCTCCTCAATAGTCACACAATCACCTGAACAAGAGGATTCATCTATCGTAGAGTCTTCTTGGCCACCACCCCCTCCACCGATGGAGGACTCATCAGATTTAGTCTTTGAGGGGCAAGATGAACAAGAATTTCCACCACCCCCACCACCTTTCATGCAGGATTCTCTGTCACACACAATGGAAAGCTGCACTGGGGAGTCTGAAGATGAGGCACTAAAAGGTGAATCCAAGCTATGTGAAGTTCATGAAGTCACAAAACAAAGTGTACTTCCCATCAATCTGCCTAAAACAATACAAGAGCAAGTCACTCTTGCTGAAGACACCCCAGTAGACCCCACCACAAAAGTAAAGGAGATTAAACCAGCTGATCCATCACCATCCAAACCTTGCAATAACTTTTCACAGGTCTCGGTAAACCAAGGTCACATTGTACCTTTGGAAACATCCTCTTCATTACATGAGGTCCGACCTCTGCTGGAGGAAGTGCCACCTTTACCCCATGAGGCTCCACCTAATCCACCAACAGTGACTACACTGAATGTTCCAGATCCTAGTACTAATCATCAAACATCATGCACTGCTTTAGAACCCTCTATACAGGTGCCTGTTGCACCACCTGCTCCAACAGAAGATCAGTTTACCATTAACTTCAGAAGAGCATCAAGCTCAGCGAGCAAAGAGGGTAGGAATAAAGAACTCCTTTCACGGAACAAGAGCTCCCCCATTCCAAAGGAGGATGCTAACATACCCCTGGTCACTCCATCCCTCCTACAGATGGTGCGTTTACGATCAGTAAGTGTTGGTGAAGATCCCACTAAAGTGCTCTCCAAGGACGCTGCACCAAGTACTGAAGAGATATCACTAACTGGTCATGTTATACCCCAGAAACCTATCCGGAAGTCCCTCTGCATAAAATCAACACCACCATCCATAAAGTCAACCCCTGTTACAGTAACAGCACCTTCAATGTGCCTACAGGAGGCCATACGGATGAAGACAGCTGCCATGTCTCCAAAAGATGGACTCTCAGCCAGGCTGAACCTGCGCTCATCCCTGTCCTCTACAGCTAGTAGCGAGGTACCTTCCCCTTCCCCCAAGTCATCAGAGGGAGGTGAACTGCTTAAGTCCCCCACATCTACCGCCAGCTTTATTTTCTCCAGAAGCACAAAAAAAGTGGTAATAGAAACACCTACGTCTCCAGAAGCACAGGCCAGCCTCAAGCAAAGTCTTGCAGCTGAGCTAATGCAGGTCTCCGATCAGGCTAAATTAATGACTGCAAATGGCACAAAGAAATCAGTTAAACTGCCGCCACCTGTGGCAAAGAAACCGGCACATGGTACAAATCGTCCAGACAAGCCAGGAATAACCACAGCTGCTACGATGGGGAACTCTTCAAGTGAGATACTTAGCTCACCCCCAGAAGGTAATGGGGAAACTGTACATGTCCAATCCTCTGGGCAGCATGTGCAACCAACAAAGAACCAGGGGTCAGCATGTGAGTGGTCAATTCAATTTAATTTCTATTTTCATTTTTAAATCTGTAAATCGGGTGATGAGTATTAAAAAAGATGGAATTTAATCCTAATAACTAACAATAGTCTCTCTCTTTCAGGTGGTACAGAGATTGCAAGCAGCACTGAAATGTCATGAGTAAGGCTTTGAGAGAAATGATTACTCAGAGTTTGCGCAAGAAAGGAAGACTATGCATGTATCAAAAGGGCAAATGAAGAGCAGAGACGGCAAAGGAATGTCTGAATCCAGGACAATGAAACTTTTAAAGTCTTAAGGGCCTTAGTCTAAAAAACAGCCTTCATATTTATGCAAAACAGTTGGTGTTAGTCCCACTTCCTTTGATATTATAGCTTTACTATAGCTTTGGAGTATTTTTATATATCAAATTTTTTTCAGTTCTATCAAAGTGCAAACTGTCACCCTAAGTCATTGGTAGCGATCCTTTGCTCAACTTTGTAAATTTTCAAGTTTATATTTTTAACTGGTAATATTGCAATTTAGTGACTACAATTAGTAGTAATGACTGCAGTTCCAGGAGAGCAGCCAGGATACTATTTGCTTGGGCAATGTCTTTCTTGTACACATCAAACCCTAAAGCTGTAAAACTATTTTTAAGTATCTTTCTTAAATATGCATATTTCATTTAGTCTCAAGCACAGTTTGATGTCCAGTGTTAATGAATATACTTCATATTAATTAGTTATACTAACATCATTTGTTATTGAATGTCTATCTTGAGCATAGAAAAGCTTTTTTTGGGGGGGGCTGTACAAATAACTTTTAATCCACCTTTCAGAAGGTGTTGTGCTTGAGAAAAAGGGATAATGCATATTTAATTCTCAATCTTTACAAATTAGCTCAATAATTTTTTAAAAGCACTTTTTTTTAGCGAAAAATGCTGCATCTTGTGTTGGAGTCAGGCGTCATCAGTGAGATGGGGGTATGGTCCATCGAAGACTGATGTTAAAATAAAATCAGCTGCTTCTTAGTTCATTCCAAGGCGGGAGTGCAACATATTACTACACTGAACACTGTTTCAATCAATTTGCATTCCATATAATAATATTTATGGATTTATACTCTTCCTTTTTATTTATGATGTACTTCATGTCAATTATGGCATAGTTGTGATGGTTTCTTTTTAAATCTGGCTTCACAGTTTAGCCAAAAACATTATCCTTTAACAAAAACATGCTCTGCAAACCACTGTACATTCTTACAATGAACGCAATGTATTTCTCTCAGTAAACTCTAGATGTAATTTCACATTATACCAAGCCTGTATCCATTTGCATTTTATCCTGAGAGTATTTACTTAACTTGAAATGTTACACAAATACCAAAAAAACAAAAACAAAAAAAACCCATTGTAGAAACAGAGGCTTCAGTTGATAGAACTACCTTAGACAGTGTGTTTATGCGTGTGTTTACACACACAGCCTTTTCCCAAATCGGGTTAGCATTCCAGAGTGACCAGAGAGTCTATGAAAATGACTAAATAATTACCTCAATATTACTGTTCCTTCATCAGTGATTATTTTAAAAATTATTCTATTAAATCATTCACTTTGTTGCACAACAGCAAAATAATTCATACCCTCTTTTCATTACTCATTATTCCACAGAACAGTCACTTTGAGAAAATAAAAAGTGTAGCCTGTTTACATTTTTGCTACTATTAAAATACAATACAAGAGCAAGATCTAATTTAATTGTTCATGCTATTTATGAGGTGTTCTGTTCAATGTGTGTAGACGGCAAAATAATTATTTTATCATTTTAATATCTAGATAAACCTCTACACTGGTTCCCCCACTTAAACTGCACAACTCTCCCTAATCCTGTTAGTTGCAGCACAAGCATGTAGACACACAGCTATACAACACAATCCTGTCTCTTACCTACATTATCAGCATGAAACCAGGAATCTTACACACACTATAAAACAGAAACAGCTGAGCTCTCAACAATTATTTGATAAAGACAAACAGATAAGAGAACGACAGAGCAAGCAATTTGAGCATTTGTGTTTATTTCAGAGTTTTATGAGAATAAGAATAATCCTTATTTTTGATGAGTCCAGCAAATTTCCAAGTTTACCATATTACCAAATTGTTTTACAACAAAGCCAGGTCTTGCATGGAATTACATGATATTCTCCATCACCCGTACTTCTGCGATATAACCGTTTCACTTTATTCTATAGGTTTACTCTGAACATACATCAGCTGTAACACACACAATTGCACCTTTGTGCTTGACTGATTTGTGATGTGAATGCAAGTGACTTAAGATCTTGGCACCAGAAAAAAAAAAAAAAACCTGAGATGCAGGACAGTGGAAGATATCTGTTTAACCCCTCACGTGTCATGCCAAATTAGGAATATCAGGAGTAATATAAGCTTTCAGACAGACGGGAGTGGAGACAAAGAGTACAATGTAAAATAACTGGCTTATTGAGAACGATGTGAGGACAACATCAAGAGAAGTTCGACGGCTATCCAATGCTGTCTGTTCAATGCAGACAAGCTGATAACATGGTAAAGAGTAAAGAGTAAAACAAGAGCACTGTAGCACACTTGCTTCAATAAGTAGTTCTTGACCTTTGATGATAAAAGTGATGAAACAACCATACAGGAGCATAACTGGTTCTTTGCAGGCACTGTTAAGACGCTGTGTTGTCATTAGTACTTTGAAGGTGGTATGCTGGAGGAAATGAGAAGGTTTAACTGATATTACCACCTTTCAGTGTTTTACAGGTGATTTGTCCTAGTTTTGTCATCAAATTTTTCTCCTTCCACTGAGCGACAAGTTCATCTGAGATCTTCAAATCCACCTGAGTGGGCACAAACACATATATCAAGTTAGGCATTGCTACACTAAAAGCTCTGGTTCACATAAGAGCAAAGAAAAAGAACTTTTTCCATCAGGCACAATGCTGTGTGTAGCATTTAAGTGTTTTCAATTCTCTTGATAAGAACACGGTTTTTGAATGCGAACCATACGCACCTGTATCTTCTCAAACACCTTCTTCTTTGGTTTCAGTTCGTCGTCAGGCTTCCCTGATTCATATCCTTCAATGAAAACCCGTTCCCCTGGTGACGACCCCTCTGGAGGGTCCAAAGGCTCCACTTTTCTGGGCTCACCCTCACTGCATCCAGCACCATTTCAAAAGACATAGAGAGAATTGTCAATATTCACTTTCAGACTGAGGTCTTATGGTTGTTTGGCATAATGGGCACTATTTGTCCGAGAGGGAACATTAAGAAGACTTACACTGAGGCACAAAGCAGCATAGCCTGAGATTCAATGCCCCTCATCTTCTGTGGTTTCAGGTTGCATAGCAACACCACCATACGGTCCTGCAACTCTTCCTTGGGAACGTATGCCACTAGCCCACTCACTACTGTTCGAGGTTCTGCCTCACCAACATCAATCTTCTCCAGGTACAGGGAATCTGCATCTGGATGCTAATAAAGTGGAGGAAAAAAAAAACAGTTAAACAATGATAATGTTAAAGATCAGACACAAAGCCTGATGACAAATGGTTTTCTAAGTGCATAAACTGATTTGATTAGATTAGATTAGATTAAACTTTGTCTTTGTGCAGAGTACTGGTACAAAGCAAATGAAATGCAGTAGCATCTAACCAGAGGTGCCAAAGCATAGTATTATTTACAGATAAGTGCAGGTATAAGTGAATAAGTGATGCTATATCTTACAGCATGTACAGCATTACAGACAGTGGTGAGCAATATATACAGATAATATATATGTATAATATATTAATTATGTTAATTATGTTATACATTGACATGAAACTGACAGAGTAGGAAAGGGGAGTGTATATGTATGGGTTGTATGTACATAATAGACAAAATATTTACAGTAGGTTGTATGTACAGTATAAATAAACTGATGCTTCATTCATCCTCTCTGAAAGAATGATGAGGTGCCACCTTACCCTGTCCACACTGATGATTTTCCCAACTCTCATGTCCAGCCTAGAGGGAATGATCTCGTCCTCTTCCGCTGCAGTTTTGGGATTCCCTTTAGCCACTCCCTCTTTGGAAAAAACATGTAATATGCCGTTCAGATGGATTGCAAAGAAGGTTTTATCCAAGGTGGTTATGAAGGGACATGTTCATGTTTGCCTGTCTAAAGAATAAAGGCAGGCAGTGTTGCTGCGGACCTGGTATATTCAACCTTTTTCATTTGGAACTGCCCAGAAAATAGCCCATTTCTTGGCGTAAAGCACTAAACATAAACAATTAGCACTATATAGTATCAAAGCTTGCCATGATGTGTTGTTTTCTCCAAATACCTCAGAAGCTTCACAGATTTCAAGATGTCATGAGCTGAGATGACTGAACAAATGACAAACTGAAGCTGTTTTTCATTGTTAGTGACCTAGTGACAAAACTCAGGTACCCCCTGCTGTAACGTTCGTTCCGCACAGCTGGTGTGACAAGGTTTGTCAGTTGATGAGATCAACAGGACAAGGTAATCGTGAATCTCTTTAACCATCCATTTTGTTAACAATTGCAAAGCTACATTGTTGAGTGAAGCTGTTCATTTTGTCTAACGTTTTATAAAAGTGTTTAATTTATTACTCAACGTTAATGTTTGTATGCTGCAATTCCGTTAGTGTTGAGTTCTTATACGCAGACTGATGCTGTCTTGTGTGTGTTCAGTTGCCGCTGCCTGTGGCCTGTGTGCACGTGCCACTTAACCGTATAACAGATATAGTCGAGGGAGAGTGGTAGGGGGTCAGAGACAGCTTTATGGAGGAACAGGCTTTTCTGCCCATTGTATACGCAGTACATGTAGTGTTCATAGTTATCATAGTATTCTTAGTCTACATAGCAACCGTTGGAAATACAGTCAGAAATAAAGAAGATTGTTTATTTTACCCCGGTTTCATCAGTTTACTGGATACATGCTCAAGAACACACGAGTCAGAAGCTTTACACAGCACAAGGAGTTGGAAAATACGTTACACAGACTAGGGTTGAACTCACTGTTTTTGGAAGGCGCTGGGTAAGCAGCACTGGTAAGTTTTTTCAGTTCAGCTGTCTCAAACTTCTTCCTGATAGGGTCCAGTAATTGATTCAGGGCCACCTCGACAGAAGCCTTCAGATCACCTGGGTGAATTTGCTGTGGAGAAGAAGTGAATAAAGAAAATCGCAAAGATCACACTCAAGCATCATGGGAAACGTAGGCTTTTATGTGACACACTATGATCATATAAAATCAATTAAATCAATGTTAAAGTGACTACATTTGAACGAGAGTGCCGCACTTACCTCTTCTGCAAAGTCTTTCTCCACCTCCTCATAGACTGTGTACACTTTATCACCACCCCATTTTGGATCTCTCTTGACAACAAATTCTAAAAGACAAGGGGGGGAGTAAATACTCCTTCTGCTTCTATCATAACTAACTAACTCCTGATTCTCAAATATCTCACAGTTGGGTAGCTCACCAGAATGCAGGGGAAAGAGAACATGTTTGACAAAGGACAGAACACCGTTGTTCTGGATATTTCCAGGCTCACAGAAGGCCTTCTTCAGCTTTTTCTTCACATCCTCTTTCCTGTCAAGCAGGTCGATCTTAGATTCCTAAAGTGAACAGGGAATACAACAGAGGTTATGTGACACTCTCTTACCATGAAGGTATCCAAATAAGTATCCTTTTAGAGAATCTTGTCTCATTAATCAAAAGTCACAAAACACAAGAGTAGCACTTCACCTCTTCAGAGGAGCTCATCTTGCCTCCAGTCAATCCTGGAACCATAGGGTTCATCAGATGGATGCGCTTTGTATAGCCTAGAGATGGTAGGTACTATGGAGGAACAAGCAGTTTACATAAGCATTCACTGCATTAGGACCGGAAAAAAACATTAAGAAAAATAAGGGTTTTTTTTTTTTTTCATTTTTGGTTTTTTTTTCTTTACAAGGTAACTGCTCTCCGGAAGCTTAAGTAAAAACTTAAAAACTTCACTTAAACTTAAAAAAAAAAAAAACATTATAACAACGTTTTTGTTTGACACTTAAATCAATTTAAGACAACGTCCAAACTCGAGCTCTAGGGCAGAACATGAGGGGAGTTCAATGGGAACCTTTTCAGCCAGAGTGAAAATCTTCCTCTGGTCCACTCCTCCAAACTGAGCATCCACTTTTAAATACTCTTCATCCAGAGCCTGAGAGAAAATAAGAACAAATGAAAATCAGCAAGATTCAGATGGAAACTTGACCCCAAATATATTTACCCAAATATCATCAACGATTGACGGTTATAGCACTTAATCCATCATGCAACTCAACAAGGAACTTACGAGTAATGTCAAATCATTCTGATGAAACTGATCCATAAACTGAAAAACACTGTATGTGTGAACACAATACCTCTGACTGAAACCTCTCACTGAAGCTCTATCAGCTTCCCACTGATTTTCAGCTGACTTTATTCGTGAGAAGTCTTTTGTAAAACAGCAATAAAAACAAAACGAAACAAAACGAAACAAAACAAAACAAGAACAAAAAAACGAGTCCAGTCTCAACTTAAATTCAGTCATTTCTGGGTGGAGTACCTGAAGTCCAGGGTAAAGCAGGCCACTCAAGAGCGGATGTTCCACCTGTTTGACCACTTCAGCTCCAGCCTTTTTAGCGTCGTGCTCAGTGACTACAGATGAGAGCCTGTACACATCCAGTGTGTACTCTCTAAAGAGCAGAGGATGTGGCAGAGGAACACAAGCACACTTTGTGAAGACAACCCACAAAAAAATATATATATAACCGTAGACAAATATTCTCCATCAACAAGCTGACACGGCTCTCTGTTACTGCTAATCTTGCTCCTCATCTTACTTTAAAACAGACCACCGATGGTAAATACTTTATTATATCAATGGAATTAAATGTGTGATGCAACATTGTCGGGGAGAGGGGGTGTTCAAATTTTTGACAGCCACCGTATTTCTAGTTTTTCTGACAGGAGCACTCACCTACTGAGCTGAAAATCTGTGCCTTTAACGAACTTCAGCTTCTCTAGTGGGACCCCGATGCTTTCCAGCATGGCTTTTATAATCTGTTCATAATACTTGGTCCTGAGTTCTAGCAGCTCCCAGGGGGCCTTCATGTTGTCCAAGTAAGCATGAAGGTCCGCAAACAGGATGGTCACCTGGGAAACACATATAGAGGGAAACGCACACAAACAGGATGGTTCACATTGTTAATGGAAAGCTAATTATCTTTACCATACTGGCATCTTCATAATAGTGATGTAACCAGACAGAATTAAGATGTAATTACATAGCAAAAAGTTTAAGATGTGTGATCTAGGAGATTAAGATCAATTAAGCGACTTCTTGTTACAACAGGGATATGTTACTAATGGCTCCATCAAACTGTCTGTAATTCAAAAGTACAAACCACAAAGAAAGATCCGAACAAACAGTATCTACCTCACAACCAGCCTTTAGGAAGTCAGCAATCTTGGACATAGGGACGAAGTAAGCTACATGGGGCTTCCCTGTGGTCGCTGTACCCCAGTACACCTTCAGTTCTCTCTCCTGAAGAATCTGCTTCAACTTCTCCTCTCCAAGAACCTCCTAGAGACAGGGTAAAGAACTTGAGAAACAAGGATAGGGATGCCACGAAATGAAAACATGTCAGAGGACTGAGACAAACCCAAGTTCCCTTTCCGTTTAAGTGCTTAAAACAAAAATTAAATTGTGTGATACAGTTAATATACATGGTCACAAATGAAAGAGTGAGATCAGGCTAAATGCATGGCATCTTATGAGGACCAAATGTAAAAGCTGGAGGTCCAAACTATTTCATTTCCAGTCTTCTGTCATGTAACTATTTTGTTGCGGCTGAAGAAGTGCCATACCTGAAGATTACGAGTAATGAGATGAAACTTCTCATCTGGACTCAGTTGCTCTCCCATTTTGATTTCTGTGTTCAAACAAGACTAACCGAGTGACGCCACCTTGATGGAGACAAAAATATATAGTGCCATTATGAGATAGTCGACCGAGGTAGGATCAAGCAGTGAGAAGACATATGAACATTCTATACACGATCAGTTACAGATAGAAAAAAAAAAGGCATGGTCATTTTAAAAGGCAACACTGCGCTTGCATCCAACCATTGTTGAAAATAACCGTAGCTTGTAGTCCTAAAACCTATGTAAACATCCATGGGGACAGGTATAATGATAGACCTTTAAGACCTGATCGTTAAGGATTGCGCATGGTGATATATCACTCAGGTCATTTTAACTTACTTTTAAAGCACCTCACACATATGTCTCTTTTTTTCCTACTCTTACAGATCTAGCACGAGTACATGGCTAGTTTCCAAAGCCCATGAAAAGACATCATATGAATAAAACGAACAAACACTCATTCATTTGCATACCCTTCAGCACATACATTAAACTGACGCAATCTGCCAGCAAGTAAAATGCAGTGTTAATGTGTCAAGTTTGTGGCGCACTTGTCATGCTTGAAACAACCACGCTATCAGTTTCGATTGAATGAACCACTTCGCTAGCAGGTAGCTTATGTGAAACCAAAAGCAAATTAAAACGTTGGTGTGACAAAAATTACACGCAACGTATTCCACGTTTGTTAAAATCTGCTTACCAAATACACTAATTTCATATACATTACTGATAAGAAGGAAAAAAACAATGTGATAACTACCGTACAGTTATTGTGAGGATAGCTGAATCTCTGAGCGTGCATGAACCGGTGACTGACTGACGCATCCAATACTACAAACCTGCTTTCAAAATAATAGCCTTACGTTGCCGTACTTCACGTTCAGTTAAACTAAATGAACAATGAATATTCCTCAAATGTGATACGACAGATTTTCATTTTAAAAATGGCAATACGGTTACCAGGCAGAACCATACACTTGCACAATGAATACATACATTAGATTGTACCGTTGCTACGGTTAATCAACCATTTGAAGAAAATAATATTTGTAATAACAGTAAAGGTCTCTGTGTAAATTGATTTATGTATAGCTTAATATCTCCTTGAAAGAGATATAGAAATGGTGTCGTATAGAAAATGGCAATAAACCAGAGCTACCTAAAGTTAACTAAATGTCCACTGAAAACGACGGTAGTGTGAGAAACTTATATTTTGACAGGAGAGTCGATCACATTTGGACGCTCCTTGCGCTTGCGAATAAGTTGCATCAGCACTGAAATATCTGCAATCAACCAAGGCAAAAGCAATCGTTAGAGAGAGGATGAGCTGATGTAACCGGAACCTAGATGGGCTGGCTAGTACCGTAGAACCAGAGTTCAAGTTAAGTAACGAGAAACAGACTAAATTGTGCAACATTTAAGCATTTAAGCTTGTCTTTCCGCCTTGTAAAAATTCCAATGTACTGTTATAGTTTACAGAATGAAACGTGTAATGTGTAATTCTATTATAGAAATCTCAAAAAAGTCCCGTTTTAAAAACTAACTTGGCTGTAAAAATGTCGTGTTTAATCTAAAGATAGGTTAAAGGGGGGGCTTTATTTGTTGTTTGCGTGGAATTTACTTACATTTAAATACTTGCGATTTTACACAGTTTGGTAACCACGATTCTTTTGCACAAACTTGTCATTTTGTGCATGATTTGGTCATATGATGGCGCTGTTCGCTTTGAAAAATCAGGACAAACGAGTAGCATTATACTGGAGTTTTACCTCTGAAACCTCTAATACAATCATAAGCAGAAATTGTTCCTACAGGTCTGCCTTGTTATCTTTAAGTTTTCTTCCAAGAAACACTAAAAGATCGTTTTCAGAAATGTCATCAAGGACAGTAAAATTATGCCTCATGAATTTGGGGAGAGTTTGGACCTCCAACTGTGGCACATCAGCAATCACGCAAATATTACACATAAAATTTGATAAAGAGCCATGTAGCTTGGTGAAAGTATGAAACCCCATATCAAATGAAATTTAAAAAAATGAATATAATTTTATAGAATCCTCTTGGACCTATGGCTCTGTTCATGTTAGATCTCCACCACTCAAATATCATTTCAAAATGAATCCAAAACCCTGACATAGTGCCAATATTGTTTTCCAGAAAAAGTGGTGTAATATGAGTGATACAAACACCCATTTATTTGCATACACCTCATATGGGTAGTCGCTAAAGTTGTTTTCTGGAAAACAACTGAATCATGCAAATGGTGTGAACAACCACAAACTCCCACTTCTTTCCAAATAAATTGCTCAGTAACACTTAACACTTGATTTGAGAGTCCCTCAAAAGTTTGAATGTAAAACACATAGAAGAGAAAAAATTAATGTTCTTCAATTAGTCTTTATTTACAACTGTTTCAAAATCGTGTCATTGTTAACATCTGTTTTAAATAACTAGACAACTGTACATTTCCATCAAACAGAACTTCAAAACTCTGCAGACATTTACAAAGTACTGTACAGACATTATATACATATAAACAAGTGTATTGTCTGGTATAATGGCTGAAGGAGAAATAGAAAACACGACTCCCATTTGAATACTCAGCCCCACAGCAGCAGTACATGGATAGAAAGAAGGACGTGTGTCCATTAAACAATATCACATGTAAAATGATGATTACTGGATAATGAAACATGCTTAATACATTAGTGATGAGGAGGTGTAAAACATTGTTACAATACAAACATATGCACTATAAAGCGCAATGATAAAATGTTGATGTGATCTCATCTGTAAAGACATTGTTATATGTTTAACATATGACAACATATACAAATGTATATCAACATGTCATTTCACTCCATGCCAGTACATGAAATGAAAACTCCAATCTTATGGGTCCAAAGATGGTGTGTGCGTAAAAGAAACACAACAGCAGAAAAAATGATTCCCTACAGTTTCAACAACGTCAAGTTCAAATCAACTGATGTGAGCATGGCAACTTAAATGCCAGTATCACAAATTCACATTTATAAAGCTGACATACCTTAATTTCATGACCACGGAGGATGAAGAATTTTCTAAAAAGGATTCTGGTATTTACTACTATATCTGACAACAGTACAAGTAAAGATACTGCAGGTAACCTCTAGCATTTTTTTTTTTTGAGGTTAAGTTTATATAGTGTGACTCATCAGCTACTTTCAGTTGAAAGAACCATCAAGTTTTTTCCTTCACCTTAAATATAAGTACAAAATGCATGTTACCAAAGTCAGCAACATTGGTGTTTTATATTTACACAATATTAAGAAAATAAGAAATAAATACAATTTATCACCTCATATCAGAGGGAGTTGCTCACCCAGTTTCTACTATGAGAATGGTTCTTGGGAATTGTTATGAAATTGTGCCAAGATCTCTACTTAGGTACGTCCAACCGTAGAGGAAATGATTTGGCAAAACTATTCAGCAGAATTTCTGTGTGGTTCTTTGTTTAACTGCTGGTGTAAAAAAAAAAAAAAAAACTCTTGAGGGAAAAGACTGACTTTTGAGGATGTTCTAATTCTTTTATAGTAGTATAGTACTCAATGGGAAAAAAAACAAAATCCACATTTCTCCAAAACCCGTTAAACCACGTAAACTACAGCACACCTACGTGTTAAGATAAAAATACCTACAAAGTCATCGCTGGCACTGAATGTATGTTGCTGTGGTTTCCCCATTGTTCAACAGGATAGAACAAAGTCTTAAATAAATATTCCGTTAGAGGTGTATTATCCGTTATATTAGAAATCACTTGTCTGAAAAATGTTTCAGTCATGTTATATATCACACACAGATGTGAGACAATTGATCTGACACAAAAATGGTCAAAACGTCTGTCTAAGCCCTGCAAATCAGAGCTATATCAGGCTTCTCCCTGTCACTCTGCAGACAGAGTAGCGTAAAGCAGCTTTTCAAGTTAACTCGTTTTTTTGTTTTCAAGATTTTTAACAGCCCTTTTCGAGTAAGTAGCACCAATACTGGCAAAGCAACCCAAACAGAAACGAAGTTGAATCGCATTTCGAGGACTCTGCAACTATTTGAAAAGTGGAACTGGGAGGGACAGAGCTGTTTAGACTTGTAAACAGTAAAAAAGAAAAGGCTGAAGGAATCTTGTGATCCTGTGTTTGATGTTGCTGTAATATGAGCAAGGTTCATGGTGGCACTGTTGGCAAAGAGAGTGCAGTTTGGTTGCTTGCATGTCTTCTTTGATTTGTTTGGGCTTGGTTGGTCCCTATATCTGCCACCAACCAACAAAAGGTTGAATGCGTCCTGTCGGCTCCAATGCTTTTACACCAAATTGCCCAGCTCGGTGGAATCTGTTTCTGAATCAACTTCATTGTCCCTGTAAATACAGATAAGCAAGAATTACAAAAGAACATATTTTTTCCCTCAAAGCTAAGACTGCCCCAGTTAAAGCCACAGAACGACTGATGGTACGAATGAATCGATTATGGTTTACAGCATTAAATAACCTTTTGATGTTTTACATTCAGTTAAAATTAAGCACTTACACTTCTTAGTGGCACACTGTTAAATTACTGACTCCAATTAAGATATGTTCTATATGTCTATTAGAGAACCATACCTTTGTTCCTGAAGAAGCTTCCGGTTACCCTGTCGTCTCTCCTCATTGATGGGGTAAGTCACAAATATGATTAGCCCAATAATGATGAGGAAAATGGGAGCAGCGGAAACCAGTATCTTCAAAGTCAAATGCACTTCCTTTGGTTGTGAGCAGCCTCTTGTGATGTACCCAGCAAAACTTAATTATTGAGAGATAGAAGAAGGCAAAAATTGGTTTGGGTTATTAATATTTACCCAGATCAGATTTTTTTTTTTTTAAATCAAGCCATATGACTAGTCAGAAACTCATTCTTGTGTCATGTGAAATAATGGTCTAGAAAGAGACTGTCCTCCAAACCCATTGGACCTTTACAAATGAGGCTTAATCGTCTTACACATCAGACAGCCAGAGACAAATCCTTCCACTGTAAAATTATAAAGGCAGACCATTCTATTGAGAAAGGCAAATCCAACTTCAAAAAGTAGGATTTGGTCCTTTGAGAACAAAGCTGGACTGTGAGCGTGAGTTTACTTACTCAAGGCTAAGTGTCGAGATTCCCAGGGAGACTCCGGAGGCAAACTTGGTGAAGAACACGTAGAAGGAATAGAAGATGGCTTCGTGTCCCTGAGTTTCAGGATTGGCCACTTTGAAATCATCCACCACATCAGGAAGCATGGACCTTTAGAAACATACATAATTGCATGAGCTTCACTCATTAAAGTCTATGTTACGGTAATATCATAAGCTTTCAGCTACTACCTTGAATCTATACAAGCGGTCTATTGCCTTATACTCACCATGGCAGAAGAAAGGCAGAGGCCACACTGACACCAGCCATGAAAGATACAATGTAAGTCACAACCAGATTACTCTCCACACACGCCACCAGGATCAGGAATGGTATGACAGACTGAGAAGAAAACATACAGGAATGATCAGTATCTCAGTGCTGATCAAACTACACACAGTCAGTAATGTTTTCCAAAAAATTACTATGACAACTACACTGATTATGACATTTCAACTAAGTATGCTACTCCACTCCCAACAAATTTGTATTGTTGTTGCTATGCATATTAATCATTTGAACAGGGTTTGGTAACCTGTAGGACTGCAGATACATAATTACTGTTATATAATCACAAAGGCTTTTGAACTAGTCCAACATGAAACACGTTAATTAGGTAAGTTGGGGCCCGAACAAAATCTCCTAGCAACGCAGCTCTCCAAAAGGTGGTTTCCCCTAGTTCCAGGGCAAGCAATTTCCCCACACCAGTACTGTTATCCAGTAGGACGTTCTAGATCCCACTCCACCTCAATGTGGAGATCAATGACACACACAGCATGAGACTACAAATATTTGACTAACATGTCAGACTGTCTCTGGTGTTGCTGAAACTTACCGAAGAGCCGAAGTAGACAGCTGTCTTCTTGCCAAAGCGAGTGAGGAACCATTGCCAGAACGGAATGGAAAGAGTAGCAGAAAGCTGGAGAGAGATGAGAGATTGTGGAATTAATACGTTAGAATCACATTTCTCGGCAGTTAACCACTGGGCTAAAAAAAAAAAGAAAAAAGTCTCACTGGATGACTGACAAGAATAGAATGAAAGTATCTTAATTTCCCCGCAACTGAAATTATTAGGATCTGCCCTGAGGCATCACAAGTGGTACATACCAAGCACATAACAAGATTAATCAAGACACTCTGACAAAGCCACCAGTTGCTGTTAGCTGTCCCCTCAAATTCTCAGGGAACACTACAGAGCATTTTTTGGTTTTGTCTTATTTTTTTTAAAAAAGCCATTCAAAATTTGCAGCCAGGTCAAGGTCTGTGCTGAAAGGACAATGACATCCTGTACTGTCAGAGTACACGTCTGGGCACGTGAACAACACCACATCGACTGCCAAAACTGACGGTAAGCACAGTCGGGGGGGGGGGGGGGGCGTTTTTAACTGGTGCACCTGGGCCTTTATCAAATGTTTAATCTTTTCAGGGCATCAAACTGCATTCAAAGAAAATGCATAGGACACTATCACAACAATCTAGAGCTATAATCTGCATGACAAGTGAGAGCAGCGGAACGAGACAGCCACCGCGGGATGAGCCAACAGGTTTGTCTTTTATAATATATCCTTGAACTGCCAGTTGCTTTGCTGAATTTGAACCTGAGCTCAAAGGCTGCAGTACTGCGTTGCTATAGAACAAAACAATGAGAGATTCATGTTTGCAATAAGTTTCTTTTTTTTGTTCTGGACAAAGCTCCATTTGTGTACAGCCAGATGGGCTTGATTAACAGAAATCTGATGTGTGTATCAAACGCCCTGTGCCTCACCACGTTCTGACCACACCCCTTTGTTTGATTTCACTCCTTTCTCTCTTCAGACGACGGACTAGCAACATACATGGCAAAATCCACTTTTCAGGAAATATTCTACGTTATAAAATAGATATGCATCAGGCTAAAACCCACAAATCCTCATAACAGGATTTCACTGTTTTCAGACTAAACTCAGTCTGTCTGTTAGACAGGTGTGAAACAAATAAATAACACAACATCTTTCCTGCGCTTTTTCGGCAATGAGGTCACCAAAGGCCGTGTCTGTAATTGTGTACTCACATTATTCCATTGTGTTAAATGCATATTTAACAAGCTTACACACCCTAAGTCATACACAGAAAAACAACTGCAACACATTCCCCGACTTCACACTCAAGGTGAAAGAACTAAGTACACGTGACTTTTCTCCGATGTGGAACGGCAATTCAGCTTAAAATATGATTTTATGAGTGGTTAATATTTACCATTATGACAAGTAAGATGTTCTGGAAGTCGTTTCGGAAACCCAAAGTGGTGCTGCAGAAAAGGGCAAAGTTCCCCTCCAGGAGCTGCAAGATGAAGAGAAAGAAAATACACATATTAGCAAATCCTGAAAAACAAAATGGAAGCCAAGCACAGCTTTGGGAAGCCACAATGGCTTGAGGTTCATAACCCACATGGCATAGCCCAAAAACCTGGCATGCCACTCGCGATCCACAGAGAAACAGAACTTCTCAGCTGACTGCTTGGATCACAGAACACTGCTTACCATAAAACCCAGAGAGGTGAAGAGAAATCCCATGACCAGCTTGGCATAGGGAACATGTCTCATCACCAAGCAGATACCCTGGACAAAAGACATGCGCTCTGATTTGGGCTTGCTGATCTCTGTTGAGGAACGAGAAAAAAAAAATTATTTAAAATGAAGGTGTCAGTGCATAACACTTTTATTTCAATTCTGACATTGAACTATTTTGTTCCAGTATCTATTTGTCATGGCAATTAGTACCGATTTTACAAAAGCAAACATGTTATAAAGAAAAAAAAAAAGATAAGGGGTACATAAATTTTGAAAATGAAACAACAGGCCTTGAGTTTACACAAATTTTCATTTTCTAAAAATAAAAAGTGGCCCAGGTCCCAGTTGGGAAGTCTTTAAATACTGTTACCCAGTCAACTCAGTCAGAACTCTACTGGCTATAATTTCTCTCCCTTGGAACACATGATAGCTGATACAGCACGTTCTTTAAAAACCTCATTGGCTGGGCGTGGGGTCTGTATACAAACTGTACTTCCAGGGGAAGCCCATTGGACAGTACACACCATACACAGAACCTGATCTGTGCTCTCCTCCTCCCAAGGGCAAACCTTGTACCACAATGATGGCTCTGTTATATGTCTGGGAGACTGAAACCTCCACCCGATTCCTGATTTTGTCAGTCTGGGATTGAAAGCTCAGTGCTCTGAAGACCCATTTTTAAACAAAGATCTCATTTCAGATCAAACTCTACATTCTCCGTAAAAGTTCCCACATTGCTCTTTGTTTCATTTTGCGGAACCCTGACAGTATGCCAACTAGTATCTTAAAGCACCCTGAAGTTCTGTGGAAAAGGCAGGGTAACATGACACAGGAGAGGTAAGCCGCAATCAGACCTAATCTTATTTTAAAAGTTCAAGGTATAACTAATTCCCTTTGGAATCTTGACCCAGTGAAAATCAAGAAGAAATATATTTGCACACGAGGAAGATTAAAACTGAGGACAAAATTTAATGCCACAAAAATCAGAGAATCCTGGCTTTGCTCACCTTTGATTTCCCTCACGCCAAAGAAGAGTACAATTGCACACAGGATATAGATAGCACAGATGACTCCAGATGCAATCATATAGGCGTTTCTCTGCAAAAGGACAAACATAAAAAAAAAAAACAAGAGTTAATGAACCGTTTATTTTTCATTATGCGCTGCAACACGATCCGACCCTCTTGACGACGCCAAACGGCTGCTATGTCGAGTCTTACCGTATGGGTCAATGAAATACGTGGCTCACTGATGTTGACCTCTGACATAGACATCGTGGTTGTGACGTTGAACTCGTCGCCGACGGGAATACATGGAGCGTTGGCTAGCCCCACAATCTGGCCTTGGATGGCAGTACCAATGACAGTTCCCAACACTTCAACAGTCATCCCTAATAGAGGACGGATAAGGTTAGCCATCTTTGACAGATGAAATAGAATGATCTAGAGTTATGGTCATGATGAGGTTTGGGGGTCTCATATACGTAATGATTACTCTGGACTTACTGTAAGCAGTGGCTGAATCTCTCTCCTTCTGTTCAGAACTGATGAACATGGTAAGGGCAGTGTATGGCACATGGAAACACTGTTGAATCACAGACAAAAAGAAGCAGATTAGTTTCCCCACACACATGCAAATGTAACTTTATTAATATTTTATGCAAAGATAATGACGGTTACTCACTGTCTGAAGAGTCTGGAAGAGACAGTAGAAAACAAGATACCAGATGACTTTGCCATCCTCAAAAGGTGGAACGTACCAGATGAGAAAGTAGCACAGAACTGCAAAAGGAGTGGACAGAACAACCCTGTGAGGAAAGAGATACGAAACATAAATATGACGGCATTACAGGAAAAAAAAAAAAAACAAAAAAAACATAACACATGGCGTAACTGGAAAAAAAAAATGA
Organism: Chanos chanos; assembly: GCF_902362185.1. Classification (NCBI taxonomy): domain Eukaryota; kingdom Metazoa; phylum Chordata; class Actinopteri; order Gonorynchiformes; family Chanidae; genus Chanos; species Chanos chanos. The sequence continues at coordinate 10,540,690 of NC_044506.1, read as the reverse complement.
AGAGAAAGGATGACAGCGAAAATCCTAAAATCCTAAAAGTGAGTCACAGGGGTCATTTCAAATGTAATGTAATTACAAAAAAAAAATGTAAGGAAGCTTATTTAGGGGTTGGAGTGCTGGCGACGCTTCACTTGATGGCTATGGGACACCTCACTGTTTCCAACATAAGGTGTCTCACAACAAACACACACTGCGCCTGTGATGTCACTCTGATCATTGTGAAACAGTAAGAGGGAGAGGCGGCTTCTTAGAGGAGCCATGGAATCTCTCATGTCATTTCCCGCCTTTGACGCGCATATCCTGCTGTAGTCGGATGACGCAAAACAGGACGGAAAGATTACCAACAGCGTTGCAATGGTACGACGGAAGAGAGGTGGAGCCCAGGCTAGTTTTCCCAATCAGAAAGGAAAGATCATCGCGCATCAAGAGTTGGAAAAGAGTCTGCTTGGGTAGACTTCCCTTTGGAATCTCATTCAGTCTCACGATCCTTGTTATGGTTCTCGCACTGTGTGATGCCAAAGCTGATATGGAAATAAGAAGCTAATCATCTGCCCTAACAGAAAAGCTTGAGTCAAAACACCCTGGCACCTCTTCACTTCACCTATTTAATTCCAAAGCCTCCAAAGCCAGGGTAAAAATAAAACAAGTCAGATCATGCCATTACAGGCAGGCGTGTGTTTGTTAAGTACAGACCTGGCGCGGCGCAGTAGATATTCAACATTCTCTAAGATCCAATGTAAGAATTAGGCCTATTGCAAACCACAAAATACAGCAAACTCTATAAAACGGGCATTCACTCAACAACATACTGTAGGACTAGACTTTTATGTAACTGGGGTCTCAAATGCATATTGATATTTTATTTTGAGCGTCCTTCATTTGCATAGAGGATAACTTTGAAATTAGAATTTTATCAGTTGGTCAAACATTTGTGTTGATTTTCCTTTCGTAAAAAAGGCCAAACATGCAAAGGAAATCAAATAGAAATGTGATCTTCTCAGAACATGTGGTATTCTCTCCCACCGCTGTATTTAACTTGAATACGATACACGCCCGTGGGCTAGGGCTCATATGTCATGTTCGCCTGAAATAGAAATGTCACGGCAAAGAACTTAACATACTGAGCTAAGAATTGACAGTTCAAATGTGACAAATCATATGTCAGACACAGCAGATTCAACCCTCCAGGTAGTATTGCTCTAATGTAGCAAATGCCAAGAAACCCACACAATATCGCTTCTATAAAGAAAGATCAGATAAGTCAAAATCTGATGGACTAAGCTGACCCACTTTTGCAAAACTAGGTTTGATGATGTCTTTTCGACAGAGCCATAACATAATAAATTACAACCAGTGTCTGTGGATTTAATGTACTCTGTTTCCTTATTGAGAGTGTAATTCCATGATAATTTTAACACAGTTCAAGAAGTAATGGAATTTATTATCGTTTTTTGGGTTTTTTTTTTTTAAGACAGTTAAAGACATCAGTTTAGGAACTGATGGCTGTTACGCTTTAAATGAGAAAGTAAAATCTTAAAATTTCTAACTGCCACAGCCACAAATTACTAATTCCTGCTCTACAAGTGGTGACCATAAAAAAAGAAAGAAAAATGTCACATGCCATTTGAACTATAGTAACCTCCAAAAGATTCCTCATATCCTTTTTGGAACTCAGAGAACACACAGTTGCCTTTCACGGCCTCTGATTGGAGAAGGAGTAGTGGTGTGTTGTGGGCTGGACCATTCAGGGTTATGTTATTTGCATATCCTCTATGCCCCAGCCCCCTTCTAACGTGCCATGAGAACTGAATTTCTGACTCCTAAGCACAACTGAAATGTTTCAGGCTCTCTATCTTTTAATGGCATCACTTCTTGCATTCCAGACACCTGAATATCAAAAGGAAGCTTTGGGAACAAGGGAACACCCCTTCTTTCCTGTCCACTCAACAGACAACAGTCCTAACAAATGCAGCTTTATCTGTTTATGAAGTCTTTCTCATAATCAAAGGATATCATCTTAAGTTAGAAAATGTGTGTGTCTCTCCTACTGTGAAATTACTTAGAAATATGCAACCAGAAGTCACGTCATGTTAACTTCGGCTACTGAAGGACTCCCAAATACAGCAGAACCTGGCCAGACAGCACACAAAATCAATTATTATTCTGAGTGCTCTTGATAATTAGCCATCTGGGAACAGCTGATTGAAACCGCATCCACCCATAACAGCTGTGTCCCTCACTCTTCCTTCTACCTTTTTTCCTTGTATCATCAGCTTGCATCTAAACCCACACATGGGAACATTCCCAATGGAAATGCCTTAATGCAAATGGACCCCCTAGATATTTCCTCTGTCAATGCACCTCTGTGGCATAAAAGCAACCAAAGAAAACCTATTCAGATTCTCCAGGGCTGAAATAAGAAATGGAATTGTTGGAAAAAAGTGAGTACACCCAACATGTCTAACTGTTCAGTCCCTCCTCACATCTACTGTAAACCTTAGCACCCTTAGGATGGGGCTCTGTATAGGTTGTTTGCTCAGCTACCCCTGTGCTTTAAAACAGCTTCTATGTTGACAGACCTGCTTGTTACATAACGAGTAAGGGTATGTACATATGACATTTTTCTCATGAAGCTAGCCATTAACACCCTCCCCCCTCCCCCCTTACATTCCCCACACACACACACACACACAACCCCCTTGCAGTCATGTACATCAATTACTGAATCTGAATGAGTCGGTTTATGGCCCAGCAAAGGTGCAAGGCTTCTGCAAGAAAATTCCGTTTGGATGCAGAGTTAAAAGGCCATGCTATGTGGGGGTGAGGTGCGCTGCAGAATGGAGGGGGTGGGGAGCATACGGAGCCATGGGGGTTGCTTGCAAGGTCATTGACCTCTACTCAAAACTGCAGGCAGAGAGCAACTCAATAGTCTCTGGGGTGGAGACCTGTCTTAACGCTCATCCAGTCTCCCAGTCAGCTCATCCATGAAAAAAAAAAAAAAAATCATAAAATTACAAAAGAAAGATGTGTGCTTCAGATATAACTTGTAAAGAGAAAGAAAGCTATAGAGAAGTATTTTATAGGCCTTTAAAAATATTTCAGTCTCACAGCAAGGGGTTACATTCGTCAGGTTCATGAGAAAATTCCACTGCAAAACTGCTAGAAGAGAAACACGTGACCATCTTGAAAAAAAAAACTCTTTTTAAATGAAGAAACCCAGATTTTTAATTGGCTTTTAAATATTGCATGAACTGTATTGACTCATTTTCCTTCCAATAAACTTTTCCCACACTTTCTTGAGTTTCTTTGATTGCATTGTATTGTATTGACCAGCAGACCTTTATCACACAGAACAAAATGTGAATGCTGACTTAGGCAAAGTACTTTGCAACCCAGCACAGTCTAACAGGCCTCAAACAGATACTGGGTGTCTTTCTCACGCCAGTCAAACGCACACTGACGTATCCTCTACAAGCACTGCCAAACACACTTGGCACTCTGTACCATACTCCTCTTGACATTTGAAAATACCAGTTCAATGACCACACTGAACAAGTGGTTCGTTTTAGGGTTCGTTTCTAGTCTCGAGAAATATAGCACATTCACCGGGACAGGACAATCTCTGCCCGCAGCAAAACCCTCAGCTGAAATAATGCCCATTACTGTCAGGGGGAGGGTGAATAGTGAGTGGTCTGACTTTCAGACCAATCATTTCAAAGAGCAAACCCTTTGTGAGAGTAGACAGTTTCTATGGGGTGACTTGCATATCTGTGCATGAAGGAATTCTGCTTGAGCAGCACTAACTCTCAACACCCTAGACTGATGTTAAATAAAAGCTAGAGAATGAGAGAAGTAGATGGAAGAGCCATATAATCAAGTACTGGACTCACCATGGTAGCATTCTGCCAAATCTGGTCCAAGGGCTTCGGCTGACCAAAAAGCCCACGGTGGGGTCAGTGACGGCATCCCAGGCTCGCCCCACAAACAGGATGATAGAAGCATAGAATGGATCCAGCTTGAAAAGAACAAGGAGTAACAAGGGAAAGATTCACAACTGATCATTTTTAAGGAAACACCCACACGTATTAAAGAAGAATCTTGAGTACTTTTATGAAACTAAGTTGTGAATGCTTAAGCACAAATTTTCATTTTATTGAAAACGATCTATCTGGAGAGATCCAGCTTCCATTGGGCTAAAGACTGGATGGGTGGGGTGGCTTAAAATTCTTGAACGTAACGTCAACGAAACCAGTTAAACCATCTTGAGGAGAAAGAGCACATAACTCATGAAGAACATAAGTCACCGGACTGAGAAAAGAAATTCTCTTCATCATGTACTTGAATAGTGCTATTCAAATAGAATACCACAGGCATCTAAGCCTTACAAAGGTAACATGTACAGAGATCAGGAGGTATGCAATGGGCCAGTGGATGAGCTTGAGGTACATGGGCCCACGTAGCAAGGATGTCTAATGAGTAGACTGACATCATTGTCCTTATTCAGAGAGGATACTTATCTAAATGTGCAAAACTAACTCCAGCAAACCCACTGACAGCCAACACAACATGATTAGCTGCTAATCAAGCAGCTGAAAGCAGTTTTACAATTCACACTGCAGGAGGCCTTGGAAAGTACTGTCTCCTCATTCTTGGAACTGTGATAAACGTCAGAAGCAGTTAAAATAGCTCTTTGGTCACTGGTGATGGCATACTGCTGGCATGGTCTGTGAACTGGCTTATGCTACAGTGACTCTCCTTCAGTTAATGACATTAAAGAGCTTTTTCCTCCTATTCATTTTCCAGGACAATACCTCCATTGTAATTGTGACTGTCTCAGTGTCCTCTGACTGGGCATGTAGAGGGCAAAGAAAAACCTTTTGCTTTTATATTTAATCCTCAATCGGAATAAACCAAGGTTTTGAGGATATCAAAAGCATGACCGAATTTGAGAAACACAGACATGCCGATTGGAATATTCTCACAACAACAGCTGTGTGGGAGCATTGCTGTGATGAGAGTCATTCTGCATCATAACAGTGTGTTGTTAGGTGAACTGTGAGACAGTTTAATGAATGTCAGTTACCCATTAGCCTGCATTTTGAGTAATGGATACCATATTTGGTCATCATTACGTTTAGAGGGAATTCTACTCACCAGTGCCACATCCAGAAGGTAAATCTGTAGGAAGAAACCTAGAGCACATCCCGTGATCTGATAGGGCGCTCCTCCAACAGCATAGCACAACTTGCTACACACCGACAGCCGACCCCTCTGTTCATGCTGACAAAGTAAAAAAACATTTAGATTTGACAATGACATTTGCATCCTTCTGAGGAAACTATTTTAAGCAAAAATCACAATAAAAAAAAATCCTAATGCCTACAGATTCAAAGTCTTAGACTAGGGTTGCTGGGAGACCGCAATGATTTAAAATGGCTGCAAGCTGCTATTAAAATGAGTTAGGATTCTTATTAACCTAGTTGTGGAGCAGTTTGCTACGCAAATACCTCACACATTGGCAGCTTGAATAGGAGTTGTAGCTCGACTAATCTAGGGTCTCCCCTGTCTGAGACACGGTCTAAATAACGCTTAATTGTTGTAGGGTTACGCTCTTCAGCTTCATTAACTCTGCAGTCTATAACATAACCTCGTTTGCCCAGATATACCCTTCTTTAAGCTCCAGACTTTCAGCTTTGCATAACTAGGTCAACAATTCAGCCAGCGGGCAATACACAATACATACATTATAACTGTGACCTAGAGAAAATGTATATTTGATTGTATGCTTCTATGGCACTATTAGGCTCCATCTGCTGAACACTTCCACCAGGCACTTGCCCAAATCTACAACAGCACAGGCTTGTGATAACTTGCCAGGCTGAACCAGCACAAATCAATGAACCTACACATCCCCAACAGAGGCAATTCGTCGATTTTGCTATGCACAGTATTTCCACGGTTGTACTTTGTGTAAGTTATAAACAGCAAGGTAAACATGATGGCACCCACATCATATACATCATACCACCATTGTACATTTTATCGTTACTGTGGCTAAAGTTAAATTTCACTTGAGTAAATTTCATGTTCAAAATGGACCGTATGCAAATTGACAGCTTAATAATTGAGATATAAATATCACAATTTCAAATCACCCTTAATGGCTGTCACATGCAAGTCTTACTGCGTTGCCTACTATGGTCATAGTGCTTGCTGCCTGAAACAACTGATCATTTTTCATCCCGTTCTAGATTAGTGGCCATGTGTTACACTGATTCACCCTTAGATTCTGAAGTCTCTTTTTAGCTGCGTGCATTCCCTGTAATAGTGTGTCTTAGCTGGGAGGCACATACAAATTATTTAAAGACGTGATCTGAATATCCATCTAAGGAGTTACCGACGAGTTCATTACATTCAACTCAAGCTTAAAAGAGCGGTGAGAAGAACGGAAAGTACTTTGAGAGTTCTCCTATTTCTCAAGGTGACTTTGAATTGAATTGCTCCATGGGTTCGACCGCATACTTTGACAATAACCAACTTCTGCTGCAAGAGGTTTATCAAGCAATAAACATACATTAAATGTTTTTCCCCCAATTTCACGCTTTTTTCCTGCTCTCATAATTCCTAAAATAATACCGGGATTTAATTTCGATTAAAAATATTAATAGAACATGCTGTAATAGAACAACTTCTCCTTTAAAACTGAAGGTCGAATAAAGCAATTCTGTTCCGTTCATTCAAACCACTGGCCTCTCAACTTTCCACGCATACAGCTCCAGTCGGTCCTGACACGTAGCTACTTACGCTGGGTAGGCTACTGCGACCATAATTGGACTTCCTGGTCTGTCACAGATTCAAAATCTTAACAGCAATGATCAGTTTTATTTTAATTTAAAGAACAGAATTTTCGCACATCCAGTGACAGTAACGGGTGATTAATTCAAGGAGAATTACCAGCTAGCATTTTTAATGCCAACCTGTGGCTGCCATCCGATTAATTTCCTCAAAATGCCATTTAAAAAAGCAATCTTACATTACCGCCTAAGCAGGTTTATGGTGAGTCATTTACATTACAGACCGCTCAGATTTCATAATTTACAATTTAGAGGCAGTCCATTTACAAACACTGAACGGGATATCCACGCCCACATCCTCATAACTTAGTTGATATCCTACATATTTGAGGCTATCACTCTGTCATGTAAGAAATTCGTTACTCTAAATAAATTCAGACAAGGAACACAAGCAGCAAACACACGTGAATTAATCAATACTGCTTACAATATAAATTTGCTTACCTTGCTGGCTAATTTAATTTCATCTTGACTGGCAGGTTTCTGTAATAATGTGGCATTTGAAGACTGTTCGGCTCCTTCTCCTTTTGCCATAGCTCTTTCAATATCTCCTTTAAATCCCACTGTATATAAATATGTGTACAAGTACTAGTGTTGTGAAAGTGAACAATAAGCTAGTTTTTAAACAAGAGAAAAATCGTGTGTTGTCGTTCCTGACCTCGATTTGTATACTGACTCACCACTAAGTTGCCGGTTGTAATTGAAGTGTAAGAAAGCTCCGCCTAATCAGACGAAGTCATTCATTCGAACTACCACACCTCCCTTGCTCGCATGATTTTTCTAATGGGCGGAGCAATGAAACTGTGACGGTGACGGTGCCCCTGTGAACATACGATAACGCAACATCATGTGGAGAAAAGTCATGTAGAGAAAGATTACAATGCAAACTGGCCATCTTCTCTGAGAAAAATGCAGTTAGTTATGTGTTAGCCTTTGTCTTCCTGAGAACGTTTAGAAGTAATCTGGAGGGTTGTGTAAGAATCAGAAAGCTGAATGGTCGTCTCAGTATTACAGTAATTGGTTTGCTGAAGCATGACTCCTCATATTGGAGACTATTAGAGTAAAAATACATTTAACATTAATTTCAAATGCATACCCAGTGGTCATATGATTTCGTACTGCCGAAACACGTAGCCTTGTATTACATACGGACCGTACGCAGAATATCGGTCAAAGCGGAGAAAGTGCTTTAGATTTCATCTAAGTAGCCTACACAAAATCGCCAACAAAACATATTGATAAATAAGCAAAATAATCAAAATCACCTAATTATTTATTCTTATGTTTAAGTACACAAAGTAAGTTATCCGTAATGCAGAGCATAAAAGAAAAGGAAGGAAACAGGCTCTTAAGATTGTGTGTGTATGTGTGTGTGTGTGTGTGTTTGCGCGCACACGTCTAAGTTTTGACAAAATAATTCTATACTCTGATTTTTTTTCTCCTTTTTTTAGTCTTCATATGTCCTTGCATAATACTGGTATTATTTATGATTCCTCATTATATCATAATACACGTAGCACACAGAATGTCACAGCACATTATTTTTGCCTTTCCATAATTTACCTGTATACATAATGTTCAGAGCACTAAACGGCTGCCATGTCAGGGAGGTGGAGCCCTTTGGGTTACCATGTGGAGACTACAATATTTACTCACACAGAGAGGGAGAGAGAGATGACCTGTGAAGGTGGTCTACCACAATACAAGAAAAAAAAACGGTGCTATCCAAAAGGGTCAAGTTCGGGTAGACAGTACAGATCAATATATGTCAACAGTAGATAAGATAAAGGTCTGCTCTGGGTATGTCAGTAAATTTAGCTGACATAAGTTTAGCCAAAGAAAATTGTGTGTCCACATAGCAAAAAGCAGAAGGTCACACAAAGTGATGGTGTTGCAATGTATTTGTTGAGCAGGGATATTTGAATAAGCTGTAAAGCTAACTAATATCTACACCTCTACATTACTTTACAAGAGAAATTGTCAATAACCGCTGTTTTAACATGGCAACGGTTATAGCACTATGAACCCTGGAATAGCACATCAGTGCATAAGCTAGAAGGAAGTTAGAAATACCAGGATCACAGAAGCAAAGTGTCCTCAAGCAACTCTTCTGAAAGATCAGGAGCCCATAAATATCTAGCTAGGAACACAACGACCACGGCGCACATGAATGATGGGTACAGAGGAAAGGGGACACAAGAGGCCTTTGGGACTGTGTGTGTGTGTATGCATCTATATGTGTGTGTTTGTGTGTGCGTGTGTGTGTGTGCGTGCGTGCACGCATTCACATGCACTGTGCAAATTTATGCATTGTGAAACCACATGTTTGAAATTTGATCTCTTGCTTGGGTTGAAACCGGTCATCGTTTCCCTTATCTGTCTGTCTGATACAAAAACGAACAGTTTCATACCATCGACTGGGTCTAGTTTGCTCTGATTTTCTTCATGTTAATAGAGGCTATCACCAGCTGGGGCTGACCTTACTGTTATTGTTTGGTGAAGAAAGAACTGAGATTTCATCACTTTCTTCCCCTGACACTAGCCCTATATTGCTGCATTGTCCATATTGTAATTAAACACCATCCTAAACTTGTCCACAATGTACACAGCATAATAAAAAGCATTCCCACTGGACTTATCCTAGTGTTAGTATACAATACCAACACCAGTGTCACATGTAATAATGAGGAATTAATGCTTCATGTATCAGGTTTTCATGTGACTGTGTTGGTGAACATGGGGCCACATGAATAATTATGGACTGGATACAGCCAATGAGAAACATGTGATTTTGAGGGACACATGAGGGGAATAATCTTACAAAAACCTGAAAATCATAAATGTTCATAACACTTTAAGTATCACAGACTGCCAAGTTATTACTTCCACAAATCAGGAATCCTGAGATCCCATTGGTGTGTGCTCATTCCAGTCCTCAATTGTGGTCTAGCGTCACATGGCTGTGCCAGTGGTCCCATCATAAAACATGTTCACAATTCCAGTTTCAACTGCTCACATGTGTTTGTTGCCAAACACACAGAGCTGGTACTCTGCGAATGGCAGAGAGACAGGGCCAGCTCTCCTGCGTAATGACTGTTGGGCCCCCTTGGCTAAACATAGGTACAGGTGTGATGGAAAATCACATGGAAGGTATTATGTGCGTGTATGTGTATGTACAGTATGTATGAACTGTGATCTGGATGTGAATGTTATACATCCGAACAGGCCTGAAAAGAACTGGCCATTCTGACATGGTGGTAGCATAGACATGCCATTTGAGTCACGGGCGCTTATGCTTGCTCACAAAAAGATGCAAGAGTAAAAAAGGCTGCACCGTCCTGAGACATTAAAAGAGGATCACAGACTAACTGCGATATCTTGAAAGTAGAAATGACTGCATCATAACTTGCTGCTGTGTTAAACCCTCACACCCCCATATACAACTTTAAAAAATCATAAATATAACGAGTTACAGAACCAACTGAATCAAGTGAGATCTTGGACCTGGTATTATCTCCTCATTATTCAATTGTATTTCTCTACATCTGATATCTATCAATATCTAAATTGCAGGGGACTCCAGTTTTTCTTCATACATGTTTTTTTTTTTTCCAACTAAAATATTTCACCTGGCCTCTCTTTTGATATGTTGAAAGAAACCTGCTTCATTCTTCTTTAACAAAGCAATCCCATGATAGTTCTTGGGATGTTCTTGCTGAAGTTACATATTGTCAAATTCAAATTTACCTCACCATCCCTCACATGGGCCTGTAATTCTTGTTTACTTTCATGCTGTATATGTAAAGTATTAACAATCATATTCATATTATTTTCTCTTACTTTCACTTCACTCCTTTCTTTTTCTTAATAAACTACATCAGGTCTATGTACCACACCTGATCATTACTCTAACCAACCCCCCCCCCCCCCCCAAAAAAGAAAAAAACAACAACTGTGTGGCCCCTCTCAAAGAAGAAGCCTTTAATGTGGTACTAAAACTGAGGTGTCACTTTCTAAATCATTTTTAAAAAACATGAAGCTATTTTCAGTTATAGACACATCCGTTGTATAAAAGCTTTAATTCTACCTGTTCTCTCCTCTTTTGTCTAGCTGTCAGACACATTATTCCTCTACACTTTCTTCTTACTGTATTCCTCTTTTGTAAGTTCAAAAGGCCAGTTCTTCACACTTTTTTTTTCCTTGTGGTTTCTTTGTTGTTGGTGGATGAGAGCGTCACTGGAACCATGAAACTGGCCATTGAGTTTAATTTTGTGAAAAACAAGAATAATTTCTATCTCTACAGTTCACACGTCACTTTGTTTTGAGACGCTCCGCTTTGCCTCTGGTTTTGAATGAATCTTTGTTGTTCTGATGTATTCAGTTCCCTCTTTCCCTGCCAGACCACACAGACTTCTACTCATCACTTTCTGTGCTTGGTTTTTTTTTTTTTTTTGTTTGTTTTTAGTTATACAGTGTTAGTGAATCCCCCTGTTTTTATTCATGTAAATTTTTTGACATGATGATGATTTTTATCAGTAGCATATATACATTTCATTTCATATACATGCTGATCTATTGAATTAAGTACTGAGGTCTGATATTGATGACATCAGCCAAAGGCTAAAGATCAACCAACTGTCTTAACTTTCTTGCTGTAGCTGCTTTTTTGACTGACTCAACAAACATTTGGTGTTCTGCTTTCATTTACACAAGAAACCTAAATTTACTTTGATTTCTGATCACATGTGTAAACCCATAACATCAACCTGCATTTAAAATGACAAATGTTTTTATAGGATCACTCAAAGCTAATGAATTGAACCACTTGTCTGAACGTGCTCAATCTCTCCATATGTGAGTAAACACTCTCTCTCTATTCAAGGTCAATGTCAGGAACCCTCTACATTCACACATGGATATGAACCGTTCTATACAAACTCAGAATACACGCACACTCATTCACACAAACACATGCACACTGAGGCAGACACAGACACATACGGACACAAACACACTTTGCGGGAATCTCGGCTGATGGTCTCAAAGTCCTTCAGTGCTGTCTATGTGGCTTTGGGTCTAAAATTCATAGGCTTGAACTGCTTTGTTTGCCCTATAAAAACCTTGTTACCCTGACCACAGACGTAAAATGTTGTGATGTCAAGTCTTACTGGTGGTATGATGAGTGTGAGGTTAAATGGGCAAGGGGTGGAGTTTGGGGATAATGTGTGGGTTGGGGGCATTACCTTGCCAGTGGGGGCTCCTTTACTGATATCTTTACCATAGAAAATGAGAACAGTGTCATGTGGTTGTGTTTTTATAAGAAGGGAGGGCTGTCCTTCACATGAATTAAAAAGCTACCTAGAGGGATGTATATTTCCAAAACATTGCATGAGAGGAGGACCTCAGAACGCGTTCAAAGGTTATGAACCAATTCTAGAATCTTTGGGAAGTGTCTAAGGGTAATGAAGCCTATTCTCTTAGCAATTAAACAAAACCACAAACAAAACACAACAAAAGTCACAACATCTGCAAATTCCCTAAAATAATGGCTGGCTAGACTTTTGACGTCTTCTCCTAAACAGTCATTATCACGTCATTCACAGCCTGTCTGTGTGGTCTGAATTTAACTTCTGCACAGGACTGGACTTGTTAGGGATTATTACAGTATCATGTCATTACTGCATGAGTATTTCCACAGTTTGTCCAACCCTGTGTACTGTACTTTGATCATCTGGGTTGGAATGTGCCATGTTGACCACACTCTTTCTGCCAAAGGGTGTGTGCTTCTACCTGATCACTCCTCCTTTGAACCCTAACTCTTCATCCATAAACAGCTTCGCAACCGACGTTTTGTAATGCTGAGACAGGTCTGATGCATTTCTCAACGTCGGGTCTGACACAATTTCGACGTTGGCGTCAACACTGAATTTCTGTACACAATACCTTCAGTAAAGTTGAGTTTACGAAGTCGCATCAGTTTGTCACATGAGCCATTTTGATTTTTCACCAGTGAAAAAAAGATGTCACTAAGGCACCTGTTACAGGTCACACAATGCACCTGGATTCAGTATGAAGCCAACACAAAATACAGCGGTGGGAATATAAATAAGGATAAGCCAGCAAGCGTCAGTCACTCATAAGTACAGTCATCTCAAAGTACATTGCACATAGCCAGTTCTGCTCCCTGTATGGAGCTGAGGTGTTTAAAGGCAACATTAGTCAGGGGCTGACAGATAGCTTCCTATCTATTTTAGCTCTCTGCCAAACACAGATTCCATGGAGACTGTGTGCTGCTCAGCCACCTCCGTCATGAAGTTTCCAGTCCTCTGACACTGACGCTAAAACGCTCCAGGGCACAAGGATCAGGACCATACACAGAACAACATGTGTCTCTGTTGTTATTTTCTTACAAAGCACATGGCTTGAGCTTGACACAGTTTGAAAAGTTTGATGACAAGGGGTCAAGCGCACACAAAGGTCAAAGACTGAGCTTCATGTGTAAAAGAGATTGAAATACGAATCACAGATCAAATAAAGATAAGCATTCAAACATGCTTGTTTTTAAAATCTTTTAATATCTTTCATATGGTTGGGTTGTTGTACTGAATTTCAAGAATTTCCTTTTGGCACATATTAATTAGTTATAGTTTGCCATATCTGCTTTGTGTTGACATTAATCACCTTTAAATGATTTTATATGGTATATGTCTGCAGTGAGGATAGATGGAAGATATCAGCCGTCTGATAACACTGCGTGCAATAACTCCAGAGTGACAGTGAGTGTTTGTTGGCTTGGCTTGCGATCAGTGTTTGAATGATGTCATGCCAACATTTACTATAGTGACAACACAACGTAAACTTTGAGCTGCAAGATAGACTAGACTGTAGATGGTTCATTACCTATGCACCTAAATACCTTTATCCTCCATTTAAGGGGCCAACACAAATGGGACTCCTGATAGGTTCAAGGACTAAAGACCTTCCTCATAAAACTGAGATGTTTACCAATTGAACTGTGTGGTCTAGATAAGACACTGTAAAAGTACACTCTGTCAGAGGGTATGAAGTTGTACAAAAGTGGGGGTATTTTTGTAGAGAAGACCCTATCTGTGTTTCTGCCTATGACCTTAGTGAACTCCTTGAATAACCAAGGATGTGTGCGTCACGTGGACATGCCATGCTGTGAACCAGATCATGTAGGTCAAGTGTTACGTGTTTGGTGTGAGGAGGCAAATATCGACTCGAGACTGTCAGCTATGCCACATGCAGAGGACAGGCTCTGAAACAAACCAACAGTCCAAAAAAAATGTGTCACTGAAATCAGATAAATGTAAGATTAAAGTACCATCAATCGCGGCCGTGGCCTTTATTTACCTCAAATGAAGACAGAACCAGGCCTTTATTTGAGACAGGCTATTATTAGAGACAGGCCATTATTTAATACATTACTATGATCTGCAAGATCATAATGCAGACGAAACAGCGCAGCTTGTTTTAAGGTTGTGTGCCACTGTGAAAGCTACAATGTTTAATTAAGCTAATGCAATATACATATCTGTATATTGCATCAGCTTGTGTGCAATGCACAATAAAGTTTAGCACACAGACCGCACAAAAGCGGGTGTTTCATGAGCATTCAAACAACAGAATTCTCGCAGATCATTTTAATGTACCAATATTGCCCTTCCTGAATTTGGAGAGAGAACGAAGAGTACAATTAAAGACAGATTAAAACCATCTGTGGATATAGCAAATGGCATTTGCAAAGTTTGCAGAGAACAGCAATTCTATCACAAAATGAAAATGGTAATCATTTACTATATTTACGTCGATTCGTGTTGATTACTCAGTGAATTATTTGCTTTATTGTTAATTGCGGAGGATAAATGGGAACAGGTTGAAATAATGACAGGTTTAAAGGTAAAATTTGTCCCTCTGTTCCCAGCTTACCGGCCGACATGTCCCTACCGTACCTACGCCATCAAAAAATCAGACATTTTTTCCCCTCCCTTTTCCACGTACCGTTAAGACATGTGTTATGTGAAATAACCCATAGAAATAATGAAATAACGCATAGGAAATAGGAAGAAGAGAGTTTTGGCAGTGATGTCCCCGAATACTACTAATGGGCCATTAACACACAGTCTTAAAGCGACCACAGTCCATGTGAATTTACCGTATGGTGTTGTACTAATGTAAATAATGCTTTGGAAACATGATGAATGTACCATCCGAGCCTTTCTGTAATTTATGCTTTTTTTCACCCTGCCTGTATTTGGAACCGGTCTTTATTTGCCCAAATGGGTGGCTATAATTTGAAGCCCGGCCATTATTTGAGAATGTACGGTAATTACATTATTATTTTACATTTTTGTTTTCCCACTACTGCTCCTTGAGGCCCTTGGCACTGTAGCCTACATTTAAGGTCCCTTCTTACATGATATTACCAAACCCCTGATGGCTGGGGCAGGTAAATAAGAGCGCAAGAGAACTGCAAAAGTGGCGAAAGCCTTTTGTATGATTTTGCTGCCATCAACTGGACGCTGCAATACCCATTTTAAAATTTGCACAGACAATGAACTTCCCAATAGTCATTGGGTAATAGGTTAAAGTGAATCCTGTTTATGCAATACTATTAGTCTGAAACAGTCAGTCTGGAAAAATCGACCACCATGTTCAGTTTTGTGCTCGCGTGCGGAGCGGTAACTTTTGGAATATATGTAACATTATGCTTTACTGTGCTGAAAATGCCGAAATGCAAGAGTACTAAAAACCTCCGCGGGAAAACCGTCATCGTAACCGGTGAGTTTCTTAACTGGATCGTTTTAACTACGTAAATTAATATTATATGCGTTGCTCTGCGTCAGTTGTGTTGCAATTGTACGAAATCGCTGTTGTATCAATTTTGTCAGTTCGATTGAGCTGAAAATGACTATACTTACCTCACCAGTAGACTGTCATCTATCAAAAAGAATAAGAACAGATTCATTGATCCTACAGGCGCTAACACGGGCATTGGTAAAGCAACAGCACTTGACCTCGCCAAAAGGGGAGCGAGGGTTATCCTTGCATGCAGAGATCAACAGAGAGCAGAGGCGGCGGCCAATGACATCAAACGAGTAGGAGATCTTCACTTCCAAAGAATAACCGCGTCAAACATAAAGACATCAATACAATTACAAAATAACATACACCTCATCAGCACCTCTTGCTGAAACTTTGTATGTTGCATAATAATTCATGATTCTCAATATCGTCTTGTTAAAACCTGGGTTAGGTTGTTTAGGTTTCACATATTATGAATTCTTTATGTTTTAGTATGTGCGATTGTGCATACTGACTTTAATCTAAAATGTAAATTGAAGAATTTCCTCTTTCAACACATTTTTGTCACATATGAATGAGACAGTGTCAATAGCAAGTAAGATATAACCACTATCGATAATGCAGAAGGTTCGTTATGCAAGACCAACTCTCCTATGGCTGTCATAGGAAAGTGGGAATGATGAGGTGGTGTACCTGCATCTGGACCTGGCTAGTCTGCAGTCCGTTCGCTCATTTGCTGAGAACTTCCTGAAAACTGAGTCAAGACTTGACATCCTCATCAATAATGCTGGTACGTTTTTGGCTTTCTGAATTCTGCAATACACATACCTACAGTATACAATACAGTACATAAATGCATATATCTCAGAGGCGACTGCTCTAAGACTACACGGGAAACCGAGCTTCCTCTAAAACGTCACGAAAAAAGTTCGTCAAATAAATAAGTAATATTGTGTTTACATTACTTAACTTTCTTGTTACAAATCAATATTTTGGGCTAGAAAGTGTTCAACTTCACGGCTAGTTGGTTCAGCAGTAATTTCTTGCAGGTCGTTATAAGCTAACTTGATTTTTTTTTCTCACAGAAACCCGTAAAAGCACGACGCATTTAAACCCACTGACGCTGTGCGTCTCTGGAATCATAGGCAGTTCAGAATACGCTTTGTTTTCACTGCAACAAAGCTAGACATTTACTGGACAATATGCTTTTAAAACATCATTTTCGGACGCACGGCTTCCATGGGAGTCCGTAGCAACGGTTACATGCACACATTTTAATCAATCGGATTGAAATCATTCCGAGTGTACTGTTTACATGAAAGTGGTCGGATAGTTTGTGCGCATTTACATGTCACAAGCGTACAATCGTAATTCATTGCAAATGCGAAGAAATTACCTTGCACCAACCTGTACGATGTAGTCGAAGGCTATATAATAATCTCTACGCCTGTCATACACAGAAATATGAGATACACAGATACGCCGCGCTCAGTGTGAACGTACAGTAAATGATGCTTGGAGGAACTCTTTTAAACGTCATGGCAAAGAACATGACTGACAAGCTCGCTCCATACGGAATATTGGCAGGCGAAGTCGTGAGACATAAGCTTATGCTCATTTTCTCTGTTATTTGCTATACCGTCTCTATTAGTACATACCGTAAATAAAACTGTAAATATAGAGTTCTTGAGTTTGTCACTTGCTATCGTTTCATTTTGGCAAAGGTTGATTTTAAGCTAGGTCATAGAGGATCTAGCTAGCTAGCAGGTGCAAAATGCCATATGTTGCTAATGTTGTCGACCTGATTTTGGCGAAGTCCTTTGATTGTCTTCCTTACGGGGAGAGATTCAATCAAACGGCAGGGCAGATCAACGCCCAACGTGAATTTAGTTCACCTCTCCTGGTGTGACAAAGTGAACTGGCTCACTGGAAGTGCTTTCACTCAGACAATGTACTGTTGGCCGTTGAGAGAAAACTAGTCAAGTCCTCAGAAAAGGATCTGACAGGTATGAGAGGGTAATAGACCATTTCCTAGAAAAAGAAAGGAGAGAAGAATTCACATGTAAATAATTGACTAATTTTATGACGATGGCCCAAACTGTGCTTTCCCTATTTGAAAGAGCACCAGCCGCCACTGAGATATAGGCCTATATATATTAGGGATGTCCCGATCAAGTTTTTTGCCCTCGATCCCGATCTCAGTCATTTCATATTAAGTATCTGCTGATTCCAAGTCCCGATCCGATAGGCCTATTTGTATTTTCCTAGGTAATACAGTTGCGTAGTGCATATTTCAAGTAGCCTACATTAAAGTTATTAAAACCAATTCCATGTATATGCTTTACAAGTCAGTAGCAAATGCATTAAGAAGAAATTGGATGTGGCCAAGCTTAAGTTTTACAAAATAAAAGAGTAAACTTTGTAAAGCTCCGGTAGAGCAGAATCTGAAATGTCGAGTCCAGAGGCGTACTGTGGGAGTTATAGGCCTACCAAAAAATGTACGTAAGTGTTCGATTTTATTTAATCTTACAATAATTCAAGCGGTTAAATTCTTTAACTGTCAGTTACTTTGATACTTTTTCATAAAGCCTTTTTTGGTATGCTGTTGTTATCAGTCCTTAGCGTTAGTTAAGCGACTGTATTGCATTCAATTTTGAAATGATACCTTGGTTGTTATTAGTAGCCTTGAGGATTAATGTCGTCGGAGTATGCTGACCTAAAAAACGTTCAAATTTAAAAATTAAAAGAAAACCCGTTCGCCTCAATTTACCGAATTTGAATGCACCTCTGTATTCTCTACCACATGGGCTGG
Source organism: Chanos chanos (assembly GCF_902362185.1). Taxonomy (NCBI): domain Eukaryota; kingdom Metazoa; phylum Chordata; class Actinopteri; order Gonorynchiformes; family Chanidae; genus Chanos; species Chanos chanos. The sequence goes on along the minus strand of NC_044506.1, from coordinate 10,522,198 downwards.
TCATTCAAAGTGTTGATTCGGAGCAGCCTTTGCCTGTGTTACCTGAGTGAACTCAATGTATTCCGCAGAGTGTTTATTTTTTTAGGTGCCGTATCATAGTGGTAGTAGCCTATTGAACGCAGCTCTGTGTTACTACCGCCTCGCATTGCAAATATTAAAGTGGCTGTTGGACTGCTTTCCTCTCCCAATTTAAAACATATCCAAACTGCACACATTTTAGCCGCGTCCAGCCTATATTATGCTCTCCGTTTACGACACCTGCGTGACAGCTGACGTAAAACAAAGGATCGGGTCTAGAGTGGTTAAAAAATGCCTTGATCGCCCCGATGCCGATCTTTGAGATCGGATCGGGACATCCCTAATATATATATATATATATATATATATATATATATATATATATATATATATATATATATATATATATATATAAGCTATATATACATATATGTAAAGGATATGCATTTGTATTTGTTGAGGCAGCAAATTTATTTGTATTTGTATTCGAATAAAAGTGGAAATGGGCATAACAAGTCAGTTTTTGCTTTCATTACACTTCTTATTTTAGGATATTAAAGTGTTAATATAAGTGTTCCTCAATAAACCATACCAATAATTATGAACACTTCAATGGAGTATTGGTTTCTGGTTTTCACAAAACCAGCAATACTCATGTATAATCATAAACATCATTGAGAACAAAATCATTTTAAAACTAACATTCAGTTTCTAATCCACACTCAAACCAATAGGCTGAACTAAACTTTAAACTATGCCTATATTAACTTTGTGAACCCCGTCAATACCCGCCCTAACTGGAGGACGCTGAACAGACAGAATATAAACAAACGAAAAAATCATTAGGCCTACAAATAAAAACTGTTCTCTCTGAGGTACCGTTAACTACGCTGCCAGAGCTAAGGTATAGACCAACTCTTCCTCCCGCTCAAACAAACTCTCATCATTATGAGAATAATGTCGTAATATGACGAGGATAAAGTCGTAATTTTAGGCTTAATGTTATTTTAGAGCGGAAATATCAAAAGAGCAGCCTGCCTCCTGCGGTAAACTGAGAAACGTGGAGCATCTTGCGAAGTTATACTGTAGTATAGGTTTCACGAATAGGTTAACTATAGTTCCTAGTAGAGATGTACCCGAGTCCGAATACATTATTCGGGAAAGCACGAATAATTTGACGGAAACAGATATTTTTCCTACCCGAAGTTGTTCGCTGATTGACGTGTCAGTGCGTCAGCCACTACGTTTCTTCAAACCGATTCATATCATTGTGGATGGCCACAAGATAAAAAATGTCAGTTCTGTTCGCCACATAGGACTTTGATTTCACTAAGCTGTCGTTTCGTTTGGAACACATTATTGAGAAGTGATCGCTATATTCTGTAGTCGCTCCCACCGAGCCTGGTGTGGCAGCTGGATTACCCCCTCAGCCTACATCAAAACGCAGTTTACCCGTAGCTTTTAGCTGTATGTGTAAATTTCCCCCATTTAAAACAAAGACATTTAAAACAAAACACAAAACCCCGTCGAAAATCGTTTCATTCACTACACATTATTGAAAAGTCATCGCGCTATATTGTGTAGTCGCCTCCACCGAGTCAGTGCAAATTACTTTTGTAAAATGGTAATTCACGTTTCCCTAGCGAACTGCAATAACATTAAAACATCAAGAATCGTGAACGCAGCATCATTGGAACTTAGATTATTCCCTTGAACTGAAGGATATGTTTATATCTTTGCTGTAAATCGTTTTTATTTCCAATATAAAACAAAATCTTTCGATTTTTTTTCAGTTTCTGTCTCCCAGTTAAAGGGGTGGTGGTGGTGGGGTTCAGCCAGTTCATAAATGTAGTTTAGATAAAAATATAAATAAAGAGAGAGAGAGATACAGTACAGTACAGTATGAGGATGTGGATATATATTTCACAATTAATTATATGCCACTATTAAATCAATCTGATGCTTTGAAGGCACAAAAATTGCATTGCCAACAAATATTATGTTATGAAATACAACATTTGCCCCATTTGCCATGACTTCCGGTATAAACCACGCCCATTCCAGCCTACTGTCCAAATACAGATACAGAGACAGACCATTTTGTTGGTTCAACAGATACAGAAACACACAATGATGTCTCTGTGCACCTCTAATATATATATATATATATGTATCCTGATGTCAAATAGATGGTGTTTTCATTGATATCAGCTTGCAGAAAACAAAAGATGACCTGTTAGATCGAAGGAGTGACTCGCTTAATTGTAATTCAACTGTTTTTTGGGGGTTTTTTTTATAGACAATTCACTACAATTTATCAGACATGCATGATTCTAATGTCAGTGTATAATTTCTCAGAACCTTTCCAACTGCCTTCCTCGATTCAGGGCTTATGATGGCGGGCAAGACAGAGGATGGGATTGGAATGATCTTTGGCGTAAATCACCTGGGCCATTTCTTGTTGACGCTCTTGTTACTGGACCGTTTGAAAGACTGCGCTCCTAGCAGAGTGGTCAATGTGGCCTCGTTGGCTCATCAGTATGGACACGTTGATTTTAACTGTCTGAACACTCATAAAGAAGTTGGCGTTGGTACATCCAGCTTTGCTCTTTTCTCGGTGTATTCCAACAGCAAGCTTTGTAACGTGCTCTTCACTCGTGAGCTGGCCAAGAGACTGCAAGGAACCAATGTGACATGCTACAGTCTTCACCCAGGTTTGCAAGACCATAA
>NC_044506.1:10509450-10514450 GCF_902362185.1 Chanos chanos | reverse complement strand
TGTCTGTCTGTCTCTCTTTCACTCTTCTTTTTCCCTCACTCCCTCCTTCTCCTTTGCTCTCCCTTCTTTATTTCATCTCTGTCTCTTCCCACCAGCATGTCCAAAGGGCCAGTGACCCTAACAGACTCTTAAGATCTGCCCTCCAGTCTTCTCTCCACTCACACGCATTACAAAGGAACCAATGTCCCTCCCCAGTCAAGAAGTCTCTCCTCTCTCTGTTCAATCTGGTCTAGATTACATCTCAGAACCGGCGGGGTGGGGATGGGGATGGGGGGTGGGGTTAAGGTATTGAAGAGTTGGGGGTGGGACTGAAAGGGGAAGGGAGGAAAGGGGAGGGGTGATTAGATCTATACTGAGTAACTGATGTGGGAGTGGGATCAATGTATTAGTGAGAAGAATTCTCTGAATGACTTGAATTCCTGTACTGTTACCCATCCCCTTGTGCCCACCCTTTAGCCCTGCTTTTTCAATTGTGGCCGATCTCTCAGGGGTGACTGCATGTTAATGTGCTAATGTGCCCTGCATGACTTCTCCTTAAAGCCAGCACTGCCCTCTTCTCCAGCAACATATGCTCCAGAGACAAAGGAGTAGTAGCAGTGTGTGTGTGTGTGTGTGTGTGTGTGTGTGTGTGTGTGTGTGTGTGGTTTAAAGAATTGAAGTGTCCTCAGCTTCAGTTAACCTGGGGAACTTTTTTGGTGTCAAAGACAGTATTGTTAGTGTTAACCATTGTTGCCTGAGGGGAGGAAAGGGGACTGGCTTCTTTTAGCATATAAGGGGCCAAAGGCCCGGCCTGTCTTTCAGGCTATAATGAATATCTAATAAGAGTAGCAGATTGCAGAGTGGCCCCCACATATGAACACTAAAGAAATATATTGTCACATGTAAGCACTAAAGACAAAGCCTTCCACAATTCAGAAAGAACAATTGCTTCTCAGGGCACAGACAAACAACAGAGTTAAAGTGTTATTCATGAGTTTTATTCATTTTCCCCTGAGACCACAAAGCCAAAAGTCAGCTCCCAATGAATGTTAAGATGATGGTTAAATTGAGAATGGAACCCAAATAAAGTATTAGGATTGGAGTGCAAAGGAATCGCTGATTTACATACCATTATGCTAAATTAGTGTATACCTCAATACTCAAACAAAACTTGTCTTAAAATGTCTTATAGTAATAACAAACTTGGGAGAATAGACATGTATTCCGTCTCCGTATAGCAATTTCTAACTTTTATCTGTCCGTCACTTCTTAAGGTTCTGCGGTTCATTGTTTCATGGTCGTCTCTTGGATCTCTGTCGGAATTTTGGGCAGTGTTCAGTTCAGTACAGACTCTTCAGAACACGACTGAGTTAGGTACAGAACAACTATTTTCCCACCCTGATAAACTGTGACAATTTCAAGATAAAATAAGATGTTTGGTCTAAATGGTTTCTTTTTGTTGGGTCTCCAATGGTGATTCCAATATAGTGACTACACATGCTTCCAGAAAATAATGATGCTTTATTGTGAGAAACCACACACACACACACACACAGACACACACACACACACACACACACACATTCAAAAGATATTTGTCCTCATTCCTGTTTTAGAACAGGTGTTTCGAATCCCAGTGTTTGAATTCACAGTCAAGAGAGACTGCGCTTTCTCGTACCCCCTGTTGCTGTGGGTGCAATTGACAGTAATTAACCATAATTATGATACAGCGTTGATCACCGCATCGACTTTGATCTCAAGAACCCTCCTGAACGACCCACAGCTCTGCACACACAAACCCCCCAACACACACACACACACAAACCCTCCTTAACACACACACACACACACACACAGTGTGACTCTGAAAACTAGTCTGTTGTGTGACCTGACGGGGGGGGGGGGGGGGGGGGCAATAACCCTTTTCCGGCATTTATAGCCCAACAGCTGTATTCTTTGACTTCTACCATGCATCACAAAAGTGGAACTCATCCAGGCTCATTCACCTGGAAAGAATGAGCGGTATGTATTCACATTTAGATTAGAGTGGGAGACTGTCGTAAGTCCATCATAAGGACGTACTCAATCAGAAATAAAAAGGCAACGCTAAGTATGAAAGGATTCATTTCGTTTTGCATCATACTCCTCAGAAAAACTGCAGTGAAATGCATAGTGCTCATTCTATATCACATATCACAGTAAATTTAAAATGTGTTGTGCGTACCAGTGGTCATGTATGTTAATGTGACTTAGAATTACAGTCATGCAATACAGTTCAGTATATAGCTTAAAATTGAGTATAAATTCAACCTGTTTTTCTGGTTCCTAATTTCAAATCAGTTGTCACTCAGGGATGGACAGTGAGAAGAAGAAGGGCACACTTACCCCTTTTCCACTGCCGCGGTGCCGGTGCCGGTGCCCGATTGAGCACCGGCACCCGCGCTTTTCCACTGACAAAATACTGGTGCCGGAGCCGAAAAGCTGGCACCGGCACGGCACCACAGAAATGCTGGTCCCAAAAGTTGGAACCGCTGACGTCAGAGGCTATGCAAATAAAAACCACGCGAGAACCAATCAGTTCAGCGTTTGATACGTGACGTTCTTTAGAGAGGCGGGAGTAACAAAAAACGTCTGACCAAGTAGCGGTAGGCTAAAGGATATTTGTAGCATGAAAATATGTATATGATTAAAAGATGCATGAGTAACAATTTGTGTGTACATCAATACGGGCTGTTGTTTACATGTTACATGAACGTAGTCGGACCCAGAGTGGTAGAAAAAGACACTCTCTCTCTCGGCTCTTGCTGGTGCAATTAAACCACTTCAGGCAGAACTTCATTTAAACACTCGTTTTAACTTTTGAGCTAGGTGACAGACTTACTATTTTCATGAATTTGGCCCCCAGAGCGAAAAGTTCTGGGACAAAATTCGTGAGGTGTTTCGCTGTGTGGAAGCCTAGCGTAAAAGTAAATTTATAAAGAGCAAGCAATGCGTTCTGTCCGACATTATTTTTTTCCCCACGGAAATTACCCAAACTTTCGCTATGTAGCGTTCGGTTCCCAAACCAGTGGAAATGCGGGCCGGTTCTCAAAAGGCACCAAGGCAGCACTGGCTCCGCACCGGCACGGGCACGGGCACCAGCACCGTCGTAGTGGAAAAGAGACAACTGTGAACCCAATAAGGTAGGATCAGTTAAAAGAAATAAAGCTACCAGTGTGTACTGATAGGTCTCAATTAAGTGTAACTTTAAGACCTAACCAGTTTTGTGTCTTCTTTGAAAAAAAATTGAGTTATCCCATTTTTAAAATTAGATTTCTGAGTGCGCATGCCGATACAGTGCTGTGACGTTCTAGAAGCATCATTAAGCATGTTAAGGACATCAGTAGAACAGAACATATAACTCAGCAAGTACTGCAACAGTGAAATGAATGATATTAGCAACCTAAACTCAACAAACAGCCTATTTAAAGTTCACAGAGCCCAGAAATCTACACAGGCAGACAATTTGGACACTTACGTTATCAGTCATAACGTCTGAAAGTCTTCCATATTAAAAGAAAATACAAAAAATGGCCTGGCAGTTCTTTGGGATGGTGGATGTTGAGGTGAAGGTGTGGCCCCTCAGGGCAACTGTCTGTGTAGTCTCTGTACAGATTCCCCACTCATTGTTCTGTAGTGCAGACGTTTGGGGCTCCTGTTCTTTGATGTCTATAGTCTATGTCTTTCTGTGGGTTGTGTTGGGTTATTTGGACTCTTCCTGACTCAACGCAGTTCTTTGTGCTGGTCTGCTAATCTTGATCTTGACCAGATAGCAGACCAGGATGTGCAGGGTCCTCTGTCAACGAGAGTCGCATTCCATCAGGCCATTGTTGAAAGGCTGCGCCTTTGGACGAGTAGAGAGGATACACGTCAGTCACAGCTTCCCAGGAAAACATGGTTTGGAACGAAACTGTAACATCTCTTTTTCTTTCTCTCTCTCTCGCTCTCTCTCTCTCGCTCTCTCTCTGTCTCGCTCTCTCTCTCTCGCTCTCTCTCTCTCTCTCTCTCTCTCTCTCTGTCTGTCTGTCTCTTTCTCTCTCTCTCTCTCTCTCGGAATCTCTCCAATCTCTCTCTTTCTCTTCTTTACTTATTCAAGAATGCAAATACACAGAAGTGTGAATTACACTGTGCATCACTGTTGAAGAATTTCCTCTGATCTGCAAATGATTTCTGTGGTTTTCGAGTTGTTGGGTTTTTTTTTGTTTTGTTTTAAATAATAATAGTCTGATTAATGCTGTGTAATCACATGTGGATGACTTTTGAGAGATTAAAATCCAATTTTATCTAATCAACAGTCCCCCGGTAGGATCAAGTTATGATTGCAACAGATCAATAATGTAATCATCTCTCTTTACTTTGATGTCAGATGACCGTGTGGGAGCTCCAGAAAGTCAGGAAGAGAAAATGAGGAAAGAGAAGTCAATCTGGCACAGCAAATCATCACGGCCATCAATGACAGGCTTTCCCCGGTCCTATTCCTGGAGGTCCACAGTACTGTGGGTTTTAGATCACTCTCAACTCTAACACACGTGACTCAACTTATTAGCTAACTTATAAGCCGTTAATGAGCTGGAGCGCTTTTGTCAGAGCAGGGGAAAAAAAATCTCAAACGGTCACAGCAGGACTGGCTCGACGGGACCAACGCTGAGTTGAACTCTCTCTGACTCGCAGACATCGCTGTTTGTTTGGGTGGTGGAGAACGAGTCAGACACCATTAGGATCAAAACAAACAATCGCCTGCCAAATGATACTGTTTATTTCAGAATGGTTTGTGATAGTGTGTATGCGTGTCCATCAGTGTGTATGCGTGTCCATCAGTGTGTGTGTGTGTGGGGGGGGGGGGGGGGGTGAGCGGAGGGGGGGCAGTCTCGCAGACTGAAAGAGTGAAGATTGCGGAGCCAGCAGATGCTCACAGTTGAGCAGGCATGGATAAAAGAGAGCTGAGGTGGATGGTTGGAGGTTGGAGCCTGACAACACGGGGG
>NC_044506.1:10416950-10504450 GCF_902362185.1 Chanos chanos | reverse complement strand
CATGACATTAAAAAATACACCAAGGCTGCATTAAACATCATAGACGCATGAAAACGCACATCACAATGAATTTCGCTTAGTCGTCTGCTTTCAGAAACATGCCTTCTGACGCAGCACAAACTGCAAGATCCCAACAACTAGAGGCTGATAAGAAATTACTCTAGGATGGTGAATTTGAATCTGTAAATTTTATCAGAGGCAACAGGCAAGAATGGCAGCGTTCACTTACACGAGGGAAAACCGTTCGGGTGCAACCTTTCCTCTAATGTACCATAAGCGACAAAAACCCACAGCCTGTTTCCTGGTTAACGTTCAAATCTTAAGTCATTCTTATTTTTCAATTCTCTATTCCTTTTCCTTTTTTTTTTTTTGTCTCCGGGACACAGATTTGAGGGCGAGGCGGACTTCTTAATTAGCACTTACAGTGTGATAACAGTGCTCTGATGTGGCAGGATCTGCTCCACAGTGCACATACCTCTTCTCATTGTCCCTCAAATCACACAGGCAACCATTACCATCTCCTCCAATCCCTCCTTTTTTCTCATGCAAAAGGGAATTAGAGCTCAAATTAGCAGTTTGCAAAGCGCTCGTTCGTGTACCCGTGTGGCACCTACATTTGCATCTAGCCAACGTACAGAACCACATTCCCTTGAATGGGGATACTCAGACAATTGTAGTGTTCTTGGCATGCCTTTGAGACAAAAGGTTTGAAATCACAAAGATACCGAAATTAATATTTGAAATAAAAATATTTTGTGAAACACATGACTTTCAAAAAGTTTGAAATACTCTCAAACCACTCCGGGGTTTTCTGTTGTTGTTGTTGTTGTTGTTGTTGTTTTCTTCTAATCATGGAGAATCTAGGCCAGCTGAAACACTGCAGAATGCATTAAGCATTGTTCGCTTCAGGTCACAGATGTTCTGTGGTCATTGGTAATTTTTGACCCCCTCGGTGTGAGAAATGAGTGGATATCTAACAAATGTTCTGCTCGTTCTGAAACACTGGTTTGCCAACCTGGTGTACAGGAGTGCCACTGAAATGCTTGTAAATGTTGTTGAGGAAGATGTGGAATAATCAGTGCAAGGGAAATTACTTTTTTTTTTTTAGCACTCAGACATTGTTCACAGAATGTCAGAGTGTATTCATACTGGCCTTGATTCAGTCCCAGCTCCCACACAGATTCAAACACACATGCATACAAAAAGCCTGAAACTTTCTCACTGAGAGAGAAGCAGAGAGAGAGAGAGAGAGAGAGAGATGGACAGACAGACAGACAGGGTGCATTTGCCTTCAGATTTTTCTCTAGGGAATGATTGATAACCTTTAAGTTTTGTTGGAGGAGGTGTTAGACTGTTCTCAGTCTTCCCCCCACACCGAGCCTTGAATGTGAATGTGTCACTAAGCTATATGTTTTATTTACCGGTTTGTTCCCCCCTCATGAATATTCTAAAAAACATTATTATCCATAATCACTATCATCAGCAAATATCATGTTTCTAAAAATACTGATAATATTTCAGTCAATGATGAAACACTACCTGCAAATGAAACCTTAATACCTGTTTATTCTATTTCAATATGATTCAGTATTTACTCTGACTGCTTGTTATGGTTTGGGGGTCAGTCACACCTTACTGTCAGTCTTTTTCATGGTGCTTTGGGTTTACCAACAGTTCAGGAAAATCACATGTAAGTGTTCATAATATTATGAAGATTTTGTTTAATTATACAGCATAATAGAAATGTTAACAATGTAGACATAGATTTTTAACTCTATGCTTTTACAGCATTTGTAACTTATTCTTTTAAACAGAATTTGCTGCTTAATAGCGAACTTAGAGACTGCGACTTTGGTAATGTAACCCATAATTACACAGAAACATTTTATGCTCAGACTGGAAAAAAGGGAAAAAAAGAATAATGATTATACAAAGTAGAATAATGATATACATATGTAATGTGTGGATATGTGTTCACGTCATTGTGTGTGTGTGTGTGTGTGTGTGTGTGTGTGTGTGTGTGTGTGAGTGTGTGCAGACGCGCGCCTCTGTGCTCTAAAGGCAAATTCTTTTAAGACATATATGACACATTTTATTTCTATAGGATAATTTGAGAGTTCCTAAATTTTGAGTACTTTCAGTAGTTTCACGATACACGATACACAGAAAATATTAAACCTGATATCAATTGCCCTGTTACACGGCTGAGGCATGCTCTCTTAATAACACTGGTACGTCAAAAGATTTTTTTTTTATTTTACGAGGAAATTTGGATGTCAACCAATATCAACATAAAACGGTGTGGTTGTTCCTGTTGCTTTAAATAACGGGCGTGGTTTACTGAGTATTACCCGCCTTTTATGCAAATGACAAACACTCTTTCCCGGACAATATTGTGCAGTAGTCGGTTAAGTGTTCATAACGAGGCTGAGCCACGACGTGGGTTGGGAAGACTTAACGCTCTTTTCCTACATAACAGTGCAGTCTTATTCTCAAAATTCCAGACTGAGATTTAGCTCCCGTCTGAATACATGTCAGTGAATAGTTGTGTGAATTTTAGTTCGAAACGACTTAATGACGAATGATATCGCACATATTTGAGTGCAAAAAGGATATTTGCTGAAGGAAAAATATCTTTGCTGAAGGAGAACTTCTCTGATTTTGGGGGGCGTGAGTTCATTCATGGATAAACGGACACTGGAGGAGTCTAATTCAACTGAATTTAACAAACAGAGCTCAACACTTAACTGAACACACCATTGAATAATAGTGTTGAATATCGACATACATCCATGCTGTGTAAGATCGTGACCGTTTGCAGCATATTACGGTAAGTGAAAAGCGTACGAACTTCACTTCAAGAAAAGATTTTTATTTTTAGTTGTCCGTCTTTCATTTTGCTCTTAATTTCACCTCTTGTGAGGAAGGAACTAACCCTCAAGTACTACACCGGTGCAGAGTAGGCTGTCACGGTGCGTTACAACGTAGTGTTATGTAATGCAACTATATTGCGAAACTTCAAGTTTCCTATTCTCGCATTGTAGAAGTTAGTTGATATGTTAATTGAGTGTGTTTGCTTCAGTACCAGTCTACTCATTATGCTGGTTGCAATTAACTGTATACATGGCCAAATTATTAGTATTCTGAAACGGGATTAAGCGATTTCAAAATGACCACTCAGAGTATTATTAAACATGTTGTGTACAACATGGCTTTATCTGGTCTAACCTGTTTAATATTTGAAAATTTGCTCATGCATATATGGTTTGTAGTCTGCGATATCGCTATAGCTTGGTCAGCGGTCTATCATGCATTAGGTTTAAAAATAGATTCGCTGATTGCTATTGTAGTACTTTGATATTGTGAAGCAGTTGATCGGCTGATCTTGGATGTAATTAGATGCTTTCTTTACATCCCTCTTTAGATCGTGTTATCTGTAACCAGTTTGCACACCTAAGTTACGCTTTAAGAACACAGACAAATGCCGGGCATCAATTCAAACGCGTCGCGATGCGAGAGCTGGGAGATGGAGGAATATGACCACTATCAGCATTATTTCTACGACGACCATAACCCGGACGAGGATTTCTTTAAGTCTACGGCACCGAGCGAGGACATTTGGAAGAAATTCGAGCTGGTGCCAACCCCGCCCATGTCGCCTATCAGGACACTAGAAAGTACCGGTGGAGTAAAGTATCCATCGCTAGGGGACAAACTAGAGTGGGTGTCCCAGTTTTTGGGCCAGGACGAGGAGCAGGAGGGACACTGTAAACTCAACGCGGATGAGAATTTTGGAAACCTAAGCTCCATTATCATCCAGGACTGCATGTGGAGCAGTTTCTCGGCCAGTCAGCAGCTGGAGAAAGTTGTCAGTGAGCGGCTATCTTACACGGGCCAGTCGAAACTTCCCCTCGCACTACAAAGTGGCTCTACCCACTCCAGCAAAGCGCAGTGCGTCCCCGTGGACGCGCCTGTTCTCAACAGCTTGGCGACAGATTGTGTGGACCCGGCGGCTGTCCTTACCTTCCCCCTCAGTAGCAGCTGCAAGAAGCAGGTGTCTTCGGGGTCAGAGTCTCGCACCGACTCATCTGGTAAGTATTCGGTGGTCAGTCAAAATTTAACTCGTGTGAGAGACACTGTAAAGCGAGCAGTGTTCGTCAGTAAAACTGCCGAAAGCGTAACGTAACAGCGAAAAGTGTAAAAGATTACTTCCCATTTGTCACTCTTAACTGGCCGTGGTCCAGGTCCAGTAAACACTGTTTCCAGTTCGCCTGCAGAAGGCAAGGTGAGGTTTTCTCAAGCAGATGTTTAATTTAGATAAAAATGTATTCCAGTACGAATTTCACATCAGTAACCCTCTCGATGCTTGCAGTAGCATCAAGTCTTTTTGTGATTATTTGTGATCATTAACCCTTTTCAACACATATTGTATTCGACATAGCTCGATGTTTTTGTTGCTTTTAAACTGTGCCTTCGTCAATACCAGACATGCCAAAAGTTAATGTTCCGCTGACGCTAAGTTGACCTGTCACAGTGGTCTGTAGTGTGTTAGGATTGTTACAATGCGGACTTGTTGCAGTGCCGCGGTTCCACATTCCTCAACTGATTCAGCACAAATTGTCTCAGTTATGGGCGGGTCTAAAGATGATTAGCTGCATTAGACACCAATAAGTACAGGGACTGGGTTCGTCGAGTGTCTGGGTTGGCTAGAAATGCCACAGATGCGGTACATTTCAATCAGACAATAAAGAGCCTGGGAACGCAGCTTGGTACAGATTTGTTTATTAAAAAGTATATGTAGGGAAAGTGTATCTCGTATTGATTCAGAAATCTAGTTGTTTTAAGTTGGTTGGAAGAACAAGGACGTCGTAACATTAGTGCGAATTGTTTGATAAACGGATAAAACGTTCTGTATTGTATTAATTATTCAGAATATTAAAAGATGTTCTTTATTGTCCACCTTTGAATCATTCACCCATGCTAAATTCAAAGCCACGTTCTGTCTATTTGCACTTCTAAGGGGGAACCAGATTAAAAGGGAAATAATTACTTTCCACTTTCTTTCATCGTAGTACAGAAAGACAAAGAAGCTCAACTTTTAAAGAAACTCTAGAAAACTGCCATTTTATTGCTCTCTGTATACTAGAATGCAGACCAGTTAATTGGGATGAAACACTTGAGCTAAGTGCATTACACTGTTCTATATGTGAATATGCTTTGAACACACTTAAGGTATTCAAAGTGCTTTCAGATTTTCAGGCAGTTAACTGATCAAGAACAAAGTCTTTAAAAAAAACTTGGCTGAAGGATGGTGACTTAAAGTAAAACATTAAAAGGTTATTGTATGCCCCTCCCTATTCACTTGATGTAAGCTGTTATGTGCACCTCTCAGGAATCTGAAGAGAGGGAATTTCCACGTGGAGAGCAGAACAGATTCTGCTTTTTTTCTTTTCTTTTTTTTTTTTTCTCAGAGGCTTCTCAGAGGTCATTGTTACAGAACAAATTCTCCAAGCATCTCGTGGAAGATCCTTGCATAACTGGCTACTACTGCATTAAGTGCTTGAAATGGAATCTTTGACATGCATTTGCTCTCTGCATTGACCTTCTAATCAAATTGTTGGCTCTGAATCCAGAACAAATGTGGGATTTTATCCTTGCAGAATCAATGATGCAGACTGTGTTCAATGTCAAATGAGAAAGCTAGTCATTATCAATCTTTTTTTTTTGTTTTTGTTTTTGAATTGTTCATGCATTAAGACGTAACGTGTTTTAAGTGATGACCAGAAGTGATGCAGGACTTCATTCTTGGCCATTTTTGTAGATAATTCATGTGTTAAATGTGTGGTTGATGTCAGTCATTGATGTGCTGCCTTGCTTTTTTGCAGATGATGAGGAGATTGACGTGGTGACGGTGGAACACAAGCAGAACAAGCCGAGACTGGTGAGCGCCCGCAAGCCTGTCACCATCACGGTCCGCGCTGATCCGTATGATCCCTGCATGAAGCGTTTTCACATCTCAATCCACCAGCAACAGCATAACTATGCGGCCCCCTCCCCAGACAGCTACCTCGAGCCGGAGCCCCCACGCAAGAAGGTACGACAGGAGCCGCTGCAGCCACGACCTGGATCCACTCCCCAGACCCCCGAGAGTAAACCCAACGTGGCTACCCCCATGGCCCCCGCCGTTTCTCCAACCATGGCCGCCCCCTCTCACCACTGTCCCAAATCCCAGCCCGCCAGTCCGCAGAGCTCAGACTGTGAGGACACGGACAAACGCAAGACCCACAACTTCTTGGAGCGGAAGAGACGCAACGACCTACGCTCTCGCTTCTTGGCGTTGCGTGACGAAATCCCGGGCCTCGTTGACTGTCCAAAGACACCCAAAGTTGTGATTCTTACCAAGGCGACAGAGTATCTGCGCCTGTTGCACGCCAGCGACAAGCAAAAGGCACAAGAGAAGAAGCAACTCAAGAGCCGACAGCAGCAGCTGCTGCGGAGATTAGCGGACCTAAAGCGCACCTAAAGACAGGCAAAGCTCCGTATTGGCAGCCAAGTCAAAAACCTTAAAAAGAACTGTTTTAAAAAGAGCCAAATGTTTTGCTTAAACATGGACATTAAGGGCCTAGGCTCTTTTTGATTTATCATAGAGCTAATTGTTCTTTCATTATTTGCACAGTCCTCTCTGCAATGATGCAGAGGCAAAAAATTCAGACAGAGACCCTATTTACATTTTCATGACAAGACCATCCCCTTGGGACATTACTGGCATTGAAAAATAGCATCATGAAGATCTAGTACCCACCTTTTCATTCACCTGTATAAAAACTATTCTAAACATTCGTGTGTATTTAGGTGGGTAGTGGGTACTTATTATGATATTACATTAGCATGCCAGCTAGGCATTGTTTGGAATGTAGTGATGACATGCACGTATAATTGACCTAACTAATTAGCATTTAGGTTTTGTGTGAAAAAATGATCTGAATTAATACATTTGACAAAACCTGATTAAATCTTTCATTAAATAGAGCCGCTGTGCTGTTGAAAGTATTCAAAGTTACTTAACAATATCTTCAATTCAAGGTTGTTTTCCTGCATCACATTTGCCAGCTTTGGAGTTTAACAGATTGGGATTTAGATTGCTGTTGTTTTGTTACTTTTCTAAACATTTCATATTTGTTGGTGAACAAATATGTTACCCTTTCAGCAAATATTTGAAACAGTGTCTAATGCAGCCTTTTGTTGTATATAAAGTGTCATGTATTCATGGATGTTTGTATATAATAGCCCTGCTGTATAGAACCTAATGTAAAAAGATATCTATATATATATATATATATCTATATATATACTTTCTGTTAAATCAGCATTGTTGATGGACTTTTTCTATTTTTCCCTTATGTCTGAAACTTGGCAAATAAACTCTCAAGGGGATCTAAAAACTTATATTTTTGTTAAAAAAAAGTTCAAAAAAATTCAAATAAAATAACACTCTTAAAGGTAACTTTCAATCACTAGCCACTTTGTGATGCTGTTTTCACTGCCTGCACGCTTGCGTTATCGTGGGCTTTTTTTGTTTGTTTGTTTGATTGTTTGTTTGGGTTTTTTGTGTTCCTTGTAATATGAATAATGTCTTTTTTATAACCTATATTTTCGATGTGATTTCATACTTCATTTGTAAGAGAATGGTTTCTCTAAGGCCATTGAAAGTAGTCCTTCTGGTGGCATTTTCTTTATAACTCAGACCATTTTTATCTCCCACTTCTGTATTCCTTAGTTTCATGTAGGCAAATGTTTGTGTCATCTGCATTCCAGTCCAGTGGCTCCAGCATTTATTTCCATGTCTTGTTCCAAAAGAATTCTTCTCTCACCAATGTTAAAATAATAGTGATTCCCATAGTCACCAATAGTGACTCCTCGAATTCTGCTCTTCCCACCCCATCCCCACTCCACGGTCCTAATATATAATTAGTTATCTGTAGCTTAACCTCATCATACATCGATAAGGGCATCTTTTATGTGTCTTAAAAAGTTAGGACTTAGTCTGAAAAGTTGGGATTATATCACCGGCCCCACGTAGTCCTTCCTAATTACTGCAATCACTTCTTGCTCATGGGGTGATACCTTATTGTATCGCCAATATTGGGTTATAGAAGTATATTAACAAAACCAGATTTAGTTAACATGTTAGAGGGCTATCAGTCTCTTGACTATTTACTCTATTACTAAAAGCTTTAAACATTTGCCACATATTTTCTCTACTTTTCTTCATTCTGCAGTCAGTGCATGCCACCAGTAAGACGCATCACTAATGCTTCAGGAATGAAAAGTCCCCTTTGTTTTGGTTTCGTTTTTTTTTTTTTTTTAAATCCGTTTTTTAGCATTTTGTTCTGTTTTTGGCTTTGTCATAGCCACTGTGGTCTGACGTTGAAGATAGTGTCAGCATTAATTAAGCACTTTGTTTTCCAGTACCTCATAAGCCTATATATTGAAAAATCAGGCTAACAACAAATAAATTCAGTTGAAATATCACAGTTTGTCTTCTTCGTTGCTCTTGTAGTTTGTAACCCCCCCCAAACCAGAAAAAACTTCACAGGAGCAGATATTGGATGCCTCAGTGTGCATAGTAAATAATGCTCAAAATAATTCACTCTAAAGCACATAGACATTTGTCATGTCTACTGTTGTAAAGACACGATTAATGTGTAAAATGTGTAGTTGTCACAACACATAACAATCATAACAATACTGATAATAGAACAGAACTTTCATTAAGGCTGTTTTTTAATGCTGACAACAACAATTCTTGTAACTGACTTGCAGAGACCTCATCATACAGATTTGCTTACTCAATAGATCAATTATTCATTTTGCTCATGGAAAGAGAGCACCATTTCTTACTTGCTTGCTCTAAAGTGATGGGAGACAAGATATTAATAAAACATCTTCATCCAAAATGGGAGTAGAGACTTGCTATATCTAAAGCCGTGCGGTTTTATGCCTCCCTCTAGTTGAGAACACATGAATATTATCCCTTTTTGGTGTGCTGGGGTACAGGATTGGCTATTTTTGGTATGCAAGTATTTTATTTCATCACACCTGTATGAGTGAGTGTGAACTCTCATGAATTGCTTTTCATACATTGGCTGTCTCCACGGAGACATGTCCCCTCGCCATGGCAACTGGCATCTCCTTTTTCCGTGGCGTAGATCATTCAGTTTCCATAGCGACGGAAACCGAATTTTTCAAACCTATGTCTTCCGGGAGGTCATATCGTTTTAAAAGTTAGCAACAGAACATAGTATAAAAATAAACGATCTCACCCCAAAGCTAGTTACCAAGATACAAGACCCATGCAGTAGAGCATGTTAGATTTTAACGTCATAAACCAAATCACATAAGAGCGAGGTTACATGTCTGCTTCATAAAATTAACTGCTCTGTGTGAGAAATATTCATCACCTCAATACATATTCTTTGAAAGTATATGGATTTAACTTCTTAGTCTCACACAATTTTGCTTTCTAAACAGTGTCTGAAATGTAGTTCATCATCTATAATATTTTTTCAATGTTTATTTATTGGAAAAATTCACTGTGTATCTAACTAACCAGACATGGTTTTTGTTACTATGGGAACAGCAAGACGTTGCTAAGTTACAGAACCCGCCTCTCCTCCGCTCTGACTCCGCATGCTCAGAGCGGTTCAGAAACCTGCAAGGTTGTCATCATGGCGGCCACCACTCTAGGCGTGCAGCGTGCATTGAGAAAAGGAATCGCACCTTCTATAGTCGTGATTTTAGGGGCTACTGGTACTGGGAAGTCGAAACTAGCCATCGAGATTGGTAAAAGACTGAAAGGTGAAATAATAAGCGCCGATTCCATGCAGGTAAGAAACATTAAATCGCTGCATGAACGCAGCAACTAAGGAGAGCACGTGAAAGGCCATAGCATACATAGGGGTTTAGTTACTTTGGGATTAAGTGTCAAACAGTTCTTTTATTTGTTTCAGCCATAGTTTACAGCAAATACATAACTCCAAATTTCGAAAATAAATGGGTTCTAAATTTCTCTCGCTTATCTAATCATATCTTAGAAAAAGCTAGTGAACCGACTTGCACCTCAGCTAGCTTAAGTATTCTGAAATAATTGTTCTCACAGTGAAATCCAAGTACTTTATTGGTTAGTTAAAAGGCAAAGTCTCTTTAATTGCCTTTCATTTGTGATCGTGGTTATAGAACTGCATTTGTCCTTACTGACAGATTATCACGGACCACCATCTTGCCCGTCGCCATTTTTGATGGTGTTTCCAAAATGTCTTGTTTCGTAACTGGCACTCGGATATCAAGCCCAGCGCGTAATGTTAATCAGTGCATATTTAAATAGATAATAACCCTCAAACACAGTACCACCTTTCACTCCGTCAACCCTCCGTGATGCTAGCATGACAGGATTTTTCGTAATGGAGTAGTCTCTCTCCCTTTTGATCGAAACATCAGAATAAAAAATCAGGTTATCCGGAGATGAAGTGATTTAGGCACGTGGACATTCCATCATGTATGCCATCTGCATTATGTTACCGGGGGAAAGGGTGTTGCAGATATACCCATGCGAAGACGTATTGTCATCGCTATAGCTTTACTCTAGCAGAACCGCAAATTGTACCATTTATCACCATTCCGCCATGCCAGGCTACAACCTGCTAGAATCATTCGTGGGTTTTTTTTGTAGCTTTTAATCATTTTTCTTTTGCAACAAATAGTTTTTGAGCACATTTTAGTATGTTAGAAGTTGAAAGAGGGTGACTGAAAGGCAGGAATATCGAACAGCGTGTGTGAGAAGTACTACCAGTAAAAGTTTAACTGTAATGCAGTGCAGGACATTGCCCTCATGCCAGTCTTGCTGTGTTACTGATTAGAGGAATTGTCATTGTCTTAAAGAATTGTCATTTTGCAGCATATAGCAGTCCAGTAGCCTCAGGGGGCTGGAGTCAGAGCACTCAACCAGGCTGGTATTATCAGGCCTGGCCAGCACTAGGGCACACAGCTCAATAAGATATATGTAAATAACTTCCTAAGCAAAGGAACAATGTGGATGAACAAGGGATACTGTGAATACCTAAAGCTGATAGCTTCATACAGGTGTGCTTCCAGAGTTATTTAAACAGTTAACCTCCCACCATTCTAAGAGTCATGTTTAAAAATTCTAAGCAGGCTGTGGCATTTATTGTTATGGACAGTAAAGGAAGAGGTCTCATTGACGTTCACTTATGATTATCAGAGGCTTAAGAAATGAAGAGTGCTTAACCTGCTGTTGTTTCACAAAGAACAGGGACCATACTGGTATGGAAAACTGAAGGAGAGGTCTGGTCGGCTTTGGTCCGCTGAGGTCAAAAGCACATTCTCCTCAGCCGTGGCGGCAGTGCAGTAGTTTGAGATGCTGTTGTGAATAACATAGCAGAAAATATCAGTGCAACGCAGGAACAACCTCTTTCAGGAGTAGCCCTGAGAATAATGTTTGCAGAGAGAGAGAATTTGATTATGTTACAGTAAATAAACTCCATCACAGATAAGAAAAAGGAAGTTTATGAGTAAATTGATGCATGAACGGTGTACAATAAACAAACAAACAAATAAACAAAAGGCATGTCATCAAAGGAGTCGTCCTTTACTGCCTTCTCGACGAGCAAACAAATGCATAGCGCATGACACAGAGAGGCCTGCAAACCCAAATGCCTGCTTCTCATGGTGAAGGGTTCCTGAAGCTCTCTGAAAGAGTGACCCTGTTTTCATGGTTTAGAGGCCTGCAAACCCAAATGCCTGCTTCTCATGGTGAAGGGTCCCTGAAGCTCTCCGAAAGAGTGACCCTGTTTTTCATGGTTTAGTTTCACCTAAGCAAACTTTCATGTAAACATTTCTATTCTGATAACTGTGATAACAGTGTGCCCATACACAAGGCACAGGTGGTTGTTAAATAAACTGGTGGGCGTGGAGATGACATAGTCCATAGGCTTTGGCTGGCTCAGTCACAAGACGTCAACCCGCACAAACACTTCTGTGGAAGTCTGGAGTGCTGCTTGAGACAGCGTTTTTTCACCACCGTCAGCAAAACACCAACTTATGGAATTTCTCATGGACCACCAGTGTTCCATTCCTCCAGCACAGTTCTACTAATGGAATCTTGTACTAAGACTCACGGAAGCTGTTCTACTGGCTTGTTTTGGTCAAATACGCTACCAGTATGTTGTATGTTGGTGTTGCTTTTATTTTGGCATGTAGTTGTTCCCTACGTGAAATTAATAGTGACTTAACATCAGAAGTCTATGGGAACTGGTTGAGTGTAGGGGTTGGCAGTTGTTTTTTTTTTAAATATCTGTGTATACTTCATACCAAAACATAGTACATCTAAATTAGCCTGTTATAGATTGATTTTTGAAATGATGGAAAAACATACCAAGTGGAATTCTTTCAGTGAACTGAATGACATATTATTGTTTGGAACCTTAAATTGATATTTAAGGCAGTGACATAGTTGTTGTGTTAGACCAACTGACATATCGCTGTCTGTTTGTTTCTATTATTATTATAATTATCACTAAATGTAATTATAACTGCTTTGATATTTTGAACAGTTATAAATACCGTGCAGCACTTGCAGTTGTTAATCATCTTCTGTCCCTTTTCCCTCCTCTTTAAATCTGTATGGTATAATACATTGTGTCTGACATTTGGATTATGAAATATGTAACCTTTTATGCTGTCTTCCTCCCCACACTACAGTAACACGTTCTGTCATTCAGCGACCCTGAAAATCTGTTACACCTTTGAGGTTTTCTCTGTGGCTGTCACCTGGTGGAGTTAACGAGGTCACGCTAATAGGGTCCCTGTCCACGGTTTTCCACAGAACAACCGTCTTCTGTCAGACAGAGCAGCGAGCTCTTGTGCTTGTGTATATGAGAGACAGAGAGTTAGTGCGTGTCAGTCAGTTACTCACTCACTTACTCACTCATGCACTCTGTGTGTGGTATATGCACTTAAATGTGCATTTGTTGAAGAGGAAAGTGTGAGTATGTTTATGGAAAAGGGAGCCGGATTTGTGTTGGGCAATTGTTGCATTCTCTATGGCAGGGACGCCTTAGGGAGGGCACTATTGTCATGATGAATTGGTTCCCACACTAAGCATTGTATTTGGAAATCCCCATTGGTTGTCTCTGGTATTCATGCGTTGCGCAGCTTGCAGAAGACATTATTTACATTTTGAATGCAGGCACTGTATAAACGCGGAGCAAAAGAAACATAGTGATTGGTGGAGTGACTAGTTGTGACTGTGGAACTGTTAAATTAGAGCATTTTTATAATCACAGATTGGACAGGCTGGCTCTCATGAACTAGCCATTAGAGTAGGTCATGTCACCAGGGGTCAGAGGTTAGAGTTCAAAGGATGTTTGGGGTGTGGGGGTGGGGGGCATGGGAACTCCGGAGAGTGGGCGGTTTGTAACTTTTCAGGACCCGGTCCAGAGAGAGGAGGGAGAGATTTTGGATGGTGCACATATCCCTGTTTTCACATGGGGTCCTGGAGGTCCCAAGGGCCAATTTAATGGGTCATTCGCAACAGAGAAAGACTGGATGACTTTAACTCACAAAGGTTTTTTTTTTTTTTTTCTTTTTTTAAGGCCTTTTTGTGAGACGGTGTGACTATTTGTGGAGGTTTACTGATGCATGGCCAGTTTTAATGACTTGTTGCTGGTGTCAACTTTGAATGAGTTAAAAAAAACAAAAAAAAAACCCAAAAAGAAAAATTAGGACAACTGCTGACCCCACAGCACAGACGGAACAGAGTCTAAACATTGTTGCCAGTGAAACATGTCAGCAAGCCTCCCAGTTATGGGCCTGGCTATGTCTGTGTTTAGCCTGTGCTAACAGTGGTCTGTTATGTTCATAAATAAATACTCCTGTACAAACACGCATAATTTTGAATTATGCTGTTTTAATGTCATTAAAAGAAACTAACGTACATTCGACTTGTTTTCCTTGGTTGTAGACACGTGTGATGTGTTTACTTTTATGAGTTTATATTCATCGATTCTTTTTTGATGGTTTCCACCTCTGCCTGCTTAACGTAATTAAAATCATCTCAGTTTTATACGAGAGGATAAAATTTCAGAGTAGCTGTGGTCACGACCTGTGTGTATCTCTGACCCTGATCACACGGAGAGGGAAGATGCTTTTTCTCTGGGTTTACACTTTCTCTCACTCTTTTTCCTCTCTCACTCTCTCACTCTGGCTGGGTAGCCAATCCATGTAACCTACAGTCATTTTTTTTATTGCCTAGCACTTAGTTCCTCATCTTAAACTGTTGAGTGCTTGGAAAAATTGAGTCAATTTGCGTGGAGATTATGTGGACATCACTGTGAAGCCGTAACGACCGCGTTAAATTTGCACACAGTCAACTCAAAGTAAGACTCTCCTTATCTAGCCAGTCAACTTCAGAGTTGAGTCATATTCATAAACCTTAATGCAGGAGAAATGACGGTATTTAATTTAAGAAGTTTTTCTCGATCCCATCTGTGTCATTAATATGATTTGTGGCGGTCTTTCTCGGTGTTAAAATGAAACTGTGCCCATGTGGTCTGCCTGACAAACGGGGAGGCCAGAAATATAATATGCGTACACGAGCTGAAGATAATGCTAATTCAAAGAGAATCATTTATTAGCCTGATTTGAATACTCTGTTGGACGTAGTCCTCTAAAGGATATCTGAGGGTTTTGCTCATTTTCACAGCACTCTTACCAGATAACATACCGCACTTGAATTCATTCTCTCTCTCTCTCTCTCTCTCTCTCTCTCTCTCTCTCTAAGAGCTCTCTCACCTCTGTCACTGCTCCAGATTAATAGTGTGAAGCTTTTCAAGAGGAGCTTTGAGAGTGGAGCTTGTGAAACCTTCTGGGGGCTTCTGGGGTCTTGTGCTGTTCCATCCAGTTACCATTACAAACCTCTTTTCACTTGTATCGCAAATCTCCACCGCACCTCAGTGTCTTTTCAAAATTCTCCTGTTAGCAAAGCTTGGCCAATATTTCCCTGACTTTCATCAGAGGGTTAGTCTTGGCCTTGTTTTCGGACCAACTGTGTTTAACTCTTACGCTAGACTCAAAATTATCATCAACCTTCTCAGAGTTTATGTGAAGAACATCTTTAATCTGTAACTCAATACTGAACCTCCCTTTTTCCTCATACTTATCAATGTCAGAAGCTCTTAATCAAGAATCATACAGTTAGTACAGCATCGGCTCTCATTTTTATGATTATTAGCATAATCTGACAAGGGGCTGACAGTTTTTTCTACATTGGATCAAACGTTTGATGCTATTTTCTTTTCCACCGTTAGCCCTGTGTACTCTTAAGCAGTTGAGTTCTATTAATGTTGGAGAGGGGGAGAAAATTCAATTGTGTCTGTCTGTCTGGTGCTGTGTGACTGGCGTCAGCGCACATGCCTGGTGTGACGTCTGTGTCTGTACCAGAGCACGATCAAAGCCCAGATAAAGATTTTCTCTGGTAATTCCCATAGACCAGTCCCTGGAAGGTAATGTCAAGCCGTAAATATGTAACGGCTGAAGGTGAATTTTCTGCTCTTCTCTTTGGACAAATTTTCAGTTCTTGTTCGTGTTGTCACAGGCTTCATGCCTGTGTGGTCTCAACGGTTCTGGTCCTATTCATTGAGATGAGATTATTTTATTTGCATGTCAATTCTAGAGTTCAGAATTAGTGGTTTCTCATCTTTAATTAGGGTTTCAGTGTATGATTCCAGTGAGTTAAAACAGATCTTGGATCAACACTGAAGCCTTAAACCACACCCTCTCACCCCCACATCAGTAAGATGCCCGGACTGCAGTAGAAAGACTCATTGCTAAATAAAGAACATACTCATATACTCACCGATACAATAGCGTGAAGGTCGTATGGTGAAGGGTACCAGATCTAATTCTGTCCATTGGGCTGTTTTCCATACTGTTGCGCTCCTTGTATTCCTGGGGTCCTCCAGTGTTCCTAGCTTTCTAAGGAAAGCCTTAAAAGGAGTTGCAGAAATGGGTGAGGTGTGGGTGGGGTGGTGTGTGGTGTGTGCTGTGGTTCAGGCAACAAAGGCATGCTTGCATAACGATGAATGGAATGGAAGAGCAGTTTGGGGGAGGGGGGGGGGGCATCCTGAATGATTTATTATTCTGGACTCACTGGGCCATTCCCATCGGAAATGGACAGAGAGGTGGATGGATGGATGGATGGATGGCTGGATGGCTGGCTGGCTGTACAGTTGCAGAGGTGCTCTGGTGTGTCTTGGGAGTTAGAGTGATCGGAGTCCCATTAAAAAAAAAAAAAAAAAAGAAAGGAAAAAAAAAAAAAAAGCTTCGTGCCTCTGGGTTTGCTACACACAGAAGGTCATATTGAGGACGTCTCATGTCTCTTCCTTTCGCCCCCTCCCCTTTTCTCTCTCCCCCTACTCTTTTTCCCATCTCTTTCCTGTTTCCTCTCAGCCATGCCCCCCCCCGTTCTCCTTGTCCATTTCCTTTTTCCCCCCCTTGTTTCTTAATTTTAGACCATTCTTTTTCTTTTTTCCCTTTTGTTCTCCTAGTCATCGTTCAACGCCTCAGTTTTTCCATCCTCACGTCTTTCTCATCCTCTCTCAGTCTGGTTCTTCTCCTGTTCCTTTATTGGCCCTTTCTTTCCCTTCTCTTACCATTTTCATCCTTCTCTCTCTCTGTCTCTCTCTCTCTCTCTCTCTCTCTCTCTGCCCCTCCCTCTGGTGTGCTGTCTGTTGGGTGTGGGGAGCAGCTGTCTCGTGCATGGCCTGAGGTACAGTGGAGATCAGTGAAGGCAGGCGGGTGGGCAGGCTATGGTAGCCCGACACAGAAACCATTGTCTGGGGGCTTGTCTGGGTGTGGGGAGACAAAGTGGTGGGGGCAGCCTTGGTCAGCCCAGCTTCCCCCTTTCCCTCTTCTCTCCTCTTCTCTTCTCTTCTCTCCTCTCCTCTTCTCTTCTTCTCCTCTCTTCTCTCTGTCACAAAACACATATTCAAATAGGGAGAGCAGGTCCTGCTTTTCGAAGCCGTGCTCTCTAAACACACAGACTTGCTCTCTTTTGTGTCCCTCCCTCTCTCCCCACACCCTTTCTTTTTGTTTGGGGTAATAGCACGCATGGTGAGCCACGCATGAATTCTCACGCTTTGCTTCGGTTCAGCTATAAAAGAACTACGCAAGGGAGGGGAATTGAACATTTTAACATAACATTATTCTCTTTCTATTGGTATGAAAATCTGTCATTTGTTTTGAAGAAAACACAGATGAAACCCATTGGTCATTTTAGTTCTCTGCTCCCTCTCTTTCACTCGCTCATGCTCGCTCTCTCTCTCTCTCTCTCTCTCTCTCTTTCCCCATCCCCTCTCAGAGGACGACTTGTCCTCATTAATAAAGAGTTTCAATTAGATTCCGAGCTGCACTGGTGCATATTCTCTCTCTCTCTCTCACACACACACACTTTCTCACACACACACACACACACACACACACACACACAGTGAGAGGTGTGAAGCTGCTTGGGATGTGCTGCATGTAATTCAAAGGTGACAAATGATGGAGGAGATCAAGCATTAACAGCTTGAGCTCTTGTTGCCAAGAGAGAAGGAAAACACAAGACGTTGACCGAAACGCCTCACGCGCGCTGTCGAAGAGGAGAGGGATCCGAAAAGAACAGAACGAGTGGTAGGAAGTGAAGAGTGGGGGATAAGAAAGGGGGTGGGGACAACTTTGAGTAAGAGTAGAAGGAGCTGGAGCCAAAGAAAGAGCAGGAGAAAAAAAGAATGGAGGAGAAGAAGGAGACAGAAGATGAACGAGGGAGCAGGTGGGGAGACGGAGAGCGTTCGGATGAAAGGGACTGAACAAATGAATGGAAATCTTAGTTCAAAAAAAAAAAAGTGAGGGAGCGGCAGTTGTGTGAGAGGAGGGAAGGGGAGAAGCTGGTACAGACTCTTCTGAATGGGGAGAAGGGAGGAGTGGGGGGGGGGGCGCGCGTGGAGAACAAAACCCGTTAATGCAGACTGCACTTGAGGAGCGTGGCCTCAAAGAAGAGCCACATGACCAGGGAAAGTATTCACAGAACAACTCTTATCTGTCTGTCTGCCCAGAGAACAACACACACACACACACACACACACTGGTAATCTCTGCTCTGCCTCTCTCTCTCTCTCTCTCTCTCTCCCCCTCTCTCTCATTCTCTCTCATTCATAGTTAGTTGTCAGACTGGGCATTCTCTCATTGACACATTCACTCTCACATTTTGAGATGCCTTTCTGATTGGCTGTTCTGTTGCCACCAAATTTAGGTAAAAGGGGGGGGGGGGGGGGGGGGGGGGGGGGGGCACTCCTTATTGTCACCGGGGGGGAGGCCGCACATCCGTCCATTCCTCTCCCTCTGAGGCAGAGACTGGCTCAAGTGTCACAGTACGTTGTCTGTCTCCAGTGTCAAACTTAAATATTATTCCCTTCTGGCCTGTCAACATAGTCTGGGTGATGGTTTGGATGTGTCATCTCTACATTGTCACACACACACACACACGCAGACGCAGCCCAAGCCTTGCCACACTCAAGCGCTTGGTCTCATTCTCTCTGTCACCTCAGATCACTGGAGATTAGCATGCTATGCCCTTGTTCCTGAGTTCAACTGCGCGTCTCTCAGCACGCCGTCGCCTCATTTCACGTGTTCACGTTCTGCCACCGAAGTCAGAGCCATGAAACGGCATTGATTTTTTTTTTTTATGGTCATGTAACCAAAACCCCAAAGTATCTGTTGAGCTGAAATGACCAAAAAAAAAAAAGAGGCATCTATTATGAGCTCGCAATCGTTGACCTTTGCTGCTCCGCTCTGGTCGACCGTGTCCGATTACGGAGGTTCGGAGGAGACTTCCGACGTGACTCTCGACGTGTTCTCCCCCAGATGATGATGGGCCACATTGAACAGTAGCCCTGAACTTGTGAGCGATGATTTGACCAGACAGGAAGCAAACCCCGCACGCTGCTCCGTTCCCAGCGAGAAATGGAAATGCGGACACGGAGGCAGATTTATCGATTTTTTTTTTTTTTAGCCTGTGATTTGCTCTCTCTGTCTCTTTGTCCCCTTTTTGTCTGCAGACGAATAGAGCATCTGTCATTTTGTTGAATTCCTACTTTAAATTGTTTATTGACGTCACCACAGCGTTTATTAGATAATTAAAATTTAATAGCTTTATAGTTAACGGTTTTATTATCTTTATGTGAATTTTATGTGGTTTTCGAGTTCAGTTTTTGGCCTTTCCAGGATGGAGGAGAGGGTTTAACAAAATAAACGCCAGATTATTGGGCTGGCACCATTTTTTTTTTTTGGGAGGGGGTTTATTTTTCAAGATATATAAAAAAAAAAAAAGGAACTGTTTGTGGCTGAGGGTTTATATCACTGACGTAACAAAGTCGAGCTATTGCTTCCAGGTTCTCACGTCTCTTACAAATAAAACAGCAAAGCCTTGCTTTTTTTCCGGTGGACAGCACATCCGAACATGGACTGATGTAGCTTGCTGTCAGGAGCTATCGATTAGGCTTTGGCTTTTTAATTGCGTTTAACTGAACAGTGCTTAATGACAGGAATAGAGGAGAAAGTCAGGCTTTTGATCACCTCTCTATTTTAGTGCTGATCCTGCTCTTTTTTTTTTTCTTTTTTTTCTTTTTTTTTTTTTTTTTTTGACTGACACGGATGTCCTGCAGAGAGAGAGAGAGAGAGAAGGAGGGTAGGGATATTAATAATTTAAACGCGGATGGTTTTTGCCTACCGAAACGGGCACGCAACCTGGTGGTGTGTTAACCCAGTTGAAAAAAACTCCCTCTTTCACACCGAGAAGAGTGGAGGCCTCTCTAACATACCGTGACATTCCTCAGATGGGCATGGGACCCGACAGAGGCCCCGATTCTGGCCGTTAACACTCAAACGCCACATACCGAGTCCGGGGTACCCGCCGCGGTCTGGTCGCCACGCCGTGGGCTGGGTTCAGTTGGGTGGACGACCCATTTGAGCTCGTATGTCATCTCGCTCGATAAATTGCCCCAGGTTTTTTTTTATTTTTATGGAGAACCATTATCAGTCAGGCTACATTTCGTGGTTGTTTGCGTTGTCGATAATTCTGCAGAGCAGGTAGATCGAGAAACCTCTGCAGAGATGTCGTTGAGAATAATACACTTTTCTCTTACATGCACCAGAGGCTCAATTACATTGACCTGAATTTACCTTTCCATAAAGGTTTCTGTATCCTTTCCGTCCGGTCGCTGATTGGTTGTCTCGCCCCACAGGTGTACAAAGGACTGGATATCATCACCAATAAGGTGACGGAGGAGGAGCAAGCACAATGTCGACATCACATGATCAGCTTTGTGGATCCTCTGGTGAGCAGTTACACTGTGGTGGACTTCAGGAACAAAGCTTTGTCCCTCATATCCTTTTTTCTCTTCTTTTCTCTCATTACAGAAGAGAGTGAAACTTTAGAGTCTTCGAAGTTTAATGAAATTATGTAAGCCTGCTCTTTGTGTTCTTGCCTTTCACGCATCCCCTGTGTTTTGGGTTGTGAGTAACTGATGTTCCCCCCCAAACCATACTGTTTACTCTAAACATTTAATTTTAAAAACCACCCAGAAGGCTGTGTCCATGTCCTTTCGTCAATATTGCATGTATGTTTTAAAGGGTTGTAAGTAGTCTCACTCTCACACTCTCCTAACCCGCTGTGAGTGTGAATAATTAACGTTGTTAGTTCTACCTTTCATGTACACATAATCCTTACCTTTAACCGCATTCACTATAAGGAAAACTATTTCTTTACCCTCAAAAGGTTTCGGATCAAAATGCTTTGGTTTCCCCTTTGCTTTTGTCTTAAGAAGATTCCGTGCTCATTTCAAATGAGAAATGCTGACATCTCTGTGTGGGTTGTGGATGCACCTCTTTGAAAAGCTTTTGCCATGTTTGCTCTAAATTTTTGGGACAGGACTAGACTTGCGTCCGTGTGTGTGTGTGTGTGTGTGCGCGCGCGTTTGTGTGTCCAGAGCTGTTGCTGAGTGTCCTCGTTTTCCCTGCCTCCTCCTGCAGATGCTGGAGATGAGAGCTGATCGCTGGAGAGGATATTAATAGATTTTGGAGGCGCTCAGCGTGATAGCAGGGCGGGGCCTGCTCTGTCTGATACAGGAGGTTTGGCGAAGAGCTGCACTGGCAGGTTCATATTGTACACTTGTATAGTCTGGCCTCGCAGGTGTAACGCACTCTAGAGTGCAGGGGGGTTCACCAGCTCTAGCAAATGGAGCAGAACAGTGATGATGCCCTCCCTCAGATATGAGCTGAGTTCCAGGAACAGTCCGTAGCGAAAGAGAGTGGACGTTTACGGTAACAGGGCGATTTACGGCTGACGTCTCCGTTCACGGAGAGATTTAGCATCATCTTCTGCTACCTCTTTTCTTTTCTCCTTTTTCTTTATCTCCAGTGCCATCTCTCCACTGCCCTTCGCTTCTGTCTTCCACCTCGTTTTTCTCTCTCTCTCTCTCTCTCTCTCTCTCTCTTTCTCTCTCTCACTTTATCTGTCTTTACTTTCTTTTTTTTTCGCCTTTATCTCTCTGTCTTTCTGTCCCCCTCTTTTCCGTTTTCTGCACCTCTCTCCCTAGAGAGGACGAAGTGACGCAGGGTGGGGACGGACGTTGTGCTTGTGGTGTGTGTGTGTGTGTGTGTGTGTGTGTGAGAGAGAGAGAGAGAGAGAGACGGGGAGGGAGAGGGATGGGTGGGGGTGGAGAGGAAGTGGGTAGGCACTGATGAGTCTTGTCAGAGCAGTTATCTAATTACTCCAGGGAGGTGGGCAGGGAGGGGCGCTGATGCTCTCTATGATAATCTCCACAGTTGTTCTGGGTTGGACAGATGTAATTCTTAGCACAGAACCATCAAGGGCTATCAGGTTGATTTCCGTCTCTCTGTCTCTTGCTCTCTCTCACACTCACACACACACACACACAGCCTGCATACTGATGTTAGACTTTTGTGGTAATGATGGATTCATTCACTTACCCAGTGCAGACAGTTTCAGTTATAGATATGTGAAGATGAGTTGAACACCATTTCTGTTGCCTGTCTTAATGGTGGTCATTTAATGGTCATTACAATCTTTCATTTCCATGAAAAGAATTGATGGCACATAAAGCCTGCATTAAAATATGGAGAAAATAAATTGGTTTTATTGCATCTGCTATTTTCTCCTCCCGTATTGTAATATTTTGTTTGACTGGTTCTCTTAAGGTAATGCAAGGCTTTTTGCATTTTGGGGAAAAAAAACAAAACAAAACTCTTTTGTCTGATCCTTAATACAACACATTGAAGACATGCATCACCGTGAACGACTACCCATCATTGTCGGAGGCACCAACTACTACATTGAGTCCCTTTTGTGGAAGGTGCTTGTGGACACTGGGGTAAATACGACTCTGTTTATGTGACTAACACCCTCTTTAGAAAAAGCCTATTCATTAGTGAAGCAAATGAACAAACTGACTCATCTCTCTTGAATTTGATGGAGTTTTGAAAAAGGCTGTTAAGAGCTGACCGAAATGAATGAACTCATTTTCCTCTGCTGTTCGTCACGCATCTAAAACAAGTTCTCGGTACCTAGCCACACGGCCTTCGTTTTGGGATGAGTGGTGGACCTTTGGTTTTGTGTGTGTGCTGTAGCAGGAGAACGCAGGAGAGCGAGAGAGGAGCAGTTCTCCTGACTCCAAGGCTGAGCTGGAGAAACTCGGGGGACCTGAGCTCCACCGGCGACTGACGCAAGTGGATCCTGACATGGCCGCCATGTTACATCCTCACGACGCGCGGAAGATTGCAAGGTACCCTTTTGTTTTACCGCCCTGCCCTCGCCGGTGCCACCGTTCATTACGCAGCGCAGCGTACGATTTTTCATCCTCTGGGATACAGTGTCTCTGCTTAAACACACGCACACAGGCTCTCCGGACAGGAATTAGTCAAGATAATAAAGTCATCTCAGCATGGGTACTGTTACTATACACAACATATTTATTACAAAACGTCATTACCATGCAATACTGAAAGGTTGACAGAATTACAACTTTACACATGAACTGTTTCATAACTGTATTTTATACTCCGATTACTCTGTGGTATTTATAGTTACGGTTAAGCCTGCTTTCTGAAGTTGTCTTGAAACAGCAAAA
Organism: Chanos chanos; assembly: GCF_902362185.1. Classification (NCBI taxonomy): domain Eukaryota; kingdom Metazoa; phylum Chordata; class Actinopteri; order Gonorynchiformes; family Chanidae; genus Chanos; species Chanos chanos. Next base: position 10,481,189 of record NC_044506.1, on the reverse strand, counting down.
AAGCCAGATGAGGGTCTGTTCTCTCTCTTTCCTTCTCTCCATTTCTTCCCCATTTCTCTGTCTCTTAAAAGGGGGTTGTCCATCCTTTTTATTTACAATGTCTGTTTAAAACTGTGTCCAAAAGAGCATTGCACTTTAGTCTTATCCAAACACAGAGACAGTGCAGAGAAGTCTATAGTCCACATACAGTGACTGAGTGTAGTGTCAGTGGGTTTATGTTTATTTGCATCCCTCTCGTGCTCTGCTGATGCAGCATGTCTGTGTGGAGGGGTACAGTACTCTGACACAAAGCATATTTATGTCTTACAGGTCTAACACTGACTGTACTGTAATGCCCTACAGCTGTGGAACACTCAGTTGGCGCATATTCTTTAATGCTTTGCTTTTTTTTTTTTTTTTTTTTTCCCCCTACCTATTCTTAGTAGGCAGTTGATTTACCCTTACATGAGTGTACTTATTATAAGCTTGAATCTGTGCGATGCTGTTTCGGTACATGTTATGGTAAAAATTTTGGCACCAGTTGATCCTAATCTGTCTTTCCACCTGTCGGAGAGGACTGCCCTGTCAGCAGGCCGTCATTCTGCTCTCCGATTGGTGTTTGATCCGTATCAGGGGACTAATTAACACGTCTTATCTGGCCCGTCAGCCTGGCACTGTACGCTGGTCTAATTGATGCCTGCCTGCGCGCCGTAGTTCAGGCTGGTTTATCTGCTCCTTATTCATAATTTGCTCTGCTTTTGTGAGAATGGCTCTGTGATTTTTCTAGGCTGTTCTTTCTGCTAGAATCTCCAAAACTCTTATTGTTGAGCTTATCAGCTACTCTTGTTACTTTTAGAAAAGAGTAGGTTTAGATTTTTGGTTTCCAGTTCTGTTAGGGAAGGGATTTGGCTGAGTTGATTGGGAGCAGTTGAGATGCATCACATTTCCAACTCCCAGCTGTAGAGCGAAAGTCCTTTGTCTTCTCTTCAGCCTGTCCTCCTGTTACGAAAACTGATAAAGAGCATGTTAATTGTTTATATGTAACATCTTGTGTAACGTTTCTCTGGTTTTGCAATTTTACTTTGTACTCACGTTCAAACAAACCTTCCATTGTCTCATGTCTTTGCATGGCTGTAAAAGAGTCTGAACTCCTCTGAATTCCTGATTTGGAAATTTTTGGCCTGCAGAAGTAGATATTACCCAACCGCCGTCCAACCTGAATAACTAGAAAAGCAGTCGTATCGCACGCGGACAGTTATCAGTTAAACCTCGAACCACACCTCACCTCAACTCCATGTGAAGCTCATATTTGCTTTGGGTCTCACACTTACTTGTTGGTAATATCAGTGTTTACCTCTAGGAGTCTCCAGATTTATCAGGAAACGGGAGTCCCCCACAGTCAGCTTTTGGAGGAGCAGAGAGGCCAGGAGGGCAGCGATGGTCTTGGAGGTCCTCTGCGGTTCCCAGACCCCTGCATCTTCTGGCTGCATTCTGACATGGATGGTATGATACTCGTATGTGTACAGCCAGGGTCACATGGCCGTAAATCCAGATCATAAGAAATCAACCCATTTATATCCATTAAAAACAACACCGACACGCCCTACAATAGATTACAGTAGATCTCACTATATATTTGTTCTTTTTCCCTGCCTGACTCTTGGCACACTATTAATGGAACAAAGCAAGGACCAGTTGAGAGGCTTCCATACAAAAGCACAGGTGTTTTTCAGGCACAGCTGTGACTCGTGACTTCATAAGTCTTGTTTTATATTAAAGAGCACGAACATAAGCTTCCACGATGTGTATGAGTGAGAGGTCTGTGATTTAAGTTTGGATATTTGGTACGTGCTTCAGTGAGGCCATGTGAATGTGTTTCAAGTAAGGCATTTAGAGTCCATCAGGGTTAGAAGTGGGCACAGTGCATGGACACTGCTTTAGACCCTCAGCGGTGTCATGACTGAAAGCCCCTCAGAGTCGCACTGTCTCTTTTCAAGAGCCTTGATCACAACAATAGAATCTTTTATGTCTCCATTATTACCCCCTTAATCCATCACCCTTTATACTCAGCCCTGGATGAGAGGCTGGACAAACGTGTGGACGAGATGCTGTCTTTAGGACTGATTGATGAGCTGAAGGATTTTCACCAACGCTACAATGAAAAGAAGATCGAGGAGAATAGGTGAGTCTCTTCATGACTGGACTGCCCAGCCATTCCTGTTGTTAAGGTTAAGTTTTGGGGAAACTCATAATTTAGTTTACTCAGACTCTCCAGATTCAGCTTGATTAGTCAACACAAGGTGTGCTGTGCTTTAGACCTTAAGGACTGGATTGTGAAATAATGCTTTAATAATCGAGCACAGTGAGAGGCCAGTAAAAGCGTTACTGATTGTAAAGAGTGTTCTTTGACACACATTAACTTATCTGCTTGAACAGAGACATCTAATAGAGAGTTACAAGCCTCAAGTTATAACAGCAAGACCTTACAGAGACATAAAAGGAAAAAGATAGCTTATATAACTTATATAAGAACTGGTAAGTTTTGGGGTCCACAAGCACTGTACAACCAGATTTTCTAATAATTCTCCTACCGTTAATTTCTTTTCTTAACTTAGATAGTTTTGGTACCACATAGAAGTGCCTTTTTCCTCCTCCTAAATCTTAACCAGCAGGAAAAAGACTAATGCCTTTTGCCCCTAATACTTCAGGAGTTGTTTCTCTGTCTGATCTCCAGAGCATGTCTCAACTTGATGTGAACTCTATGTTTGTGGTTTAGGAAAAGAAGGAAAGATCGAGGAACTTTTGAATGTCAGCGCTGTTTCCTAAAAAGTCACTTTTTTTTTTTTTTTTTTTTTTCAAATCTGCCAAGCTACCACACAAAACGCATTTGAGAAATACTCGCAGTTTATCTTAAAGTAAAATAAACAACCTCTTACAAATTTAGCGTTCGTATTTTTAAAGCAATAATTTTCCATGTTTGTATTTCCTCAAAGTCGTGTCTGTGTAAGCGCTAAAGTCCAGACTCATCTCTGCCTGTAGTCTGTCTTCCTCAGGCTTAGTCTGGAAAGGTTCTTTAGATGAAACTGTCTGCTGTGTTTTGAGTCGGTGCTCAGTGCTGGTTAACTTTGAGTGGATAGAGGAACGTGAGACGGCAAAGCCAGCCATTGGGAAGTAACAGCAGACCAATCCAGACAAGAAAGTGCTGGAATGGGACATGCAGTTAAGCGTCTGAACATTTGAAGACTCGTTCACACATTCCCTCTCGTTAACTTATGAGTAAGGTGTGCTGTTCTGTAGGGGCATTCAAGGTAGCGAGAAGTAATTTGGAGAAAAATTTAGCCTCTCAGTGGGTTTTTTGTTTTCAGCGCATTTCTTGCACAAAATAACCGACACTCTAAAATTTACAGTTTATGACTGGGTACAGCATGTACCCAAAGTAATATGACTTTCACCTCTTACGTTTTGTTTTTCTGTGCATGGGTGTGTTTTGCAACGGTGTGCCGCTGCCAATCATATGAGTGAATGATTTTCAGCTATGTCACTTTCCAGATTAGCTGTGAGATTATAAATACCTGACTACATACAACTTAACTGGAATGCTTTGTCACTCAGAACCTACATTAACCAAAGTACAAATAACAATGGAAAGTTACTACAGTACATTGATGTGCTTTATAATGCAAATGAATTTCACTTTACTGGGGGGCTGTCTTGTATATTTGAATAGGGTTGGTTTGTGTATCTAAATGAGTGGTGTTATGGAATGATGTTAATTAGAGTTAATGAAGAGAAGGTTCTGGTGTTGCTGGTTGCCTGTGCAGTAGTATGGGCAGTTGGGCTGCATTGCGGTGTTGACTGTGATCTATGGGGATGTGCTGATGTTGATGACACAGCGCAGTCTGAGGTCTGGCCGGGATGGGCGGGGCTGCAGGGAATTGATGCGTTGATGGCTGACTGCCCAGTCGTTCTGTCGCGACGAACACCCAACCCCCCCCCCCCCCAACCCCTCAACCCCGGCCCCACCTATCCCCCACCCCCCCTACACATCAGCTGTTGTCCTGCTCTGGCTACGGCCAACGCCTCACCATACTCATCCACGCAAACCGACCACCCAAGCACTTCCCCCCCCCCCCCCCCCCCCTCTGTCTTTTCCTCCCCTCTCCTCGCTCGCCATCCTTTCCTCCCCTTTCTGTCTGCGTCTGTCTCTCTTCCGCTGTCCGTCTTGTCTTACGCAGAGAGCGATCCCAAGGTGACGAGGTCAAACTCTGCCTCTCTCTTCTTTCCTCTTCTTTTTCATCTTCTCTTCCTCTCCCTTTCTCTCTCGACTGAGAAAGACATCGTATTTGCCCCCACAGCCATGGTCTGTGCCGCTCTGGTGTGTCACAGCAAACCGAATATCTTACCTACGCCCCAGTCCATCCTTTCCCCAGCTGCCCTTTCTCTCTGGCAGCCTCAGAGTCAGCTTCTTGGCCCTGCACTGCCCTTTTCCCGGGGATAAACTGCGTCCTGGCTCTGTGGAATGAAAAAGGCATAATAGGGCAATAACCAGATCTTTGTCACATTTAGTAAGAATTGTGTCTGTCCGGATCAGCAGTGAATTATGCTCTGGATTTTATGAGTCTGCCATACTGAAATATTTCATATTACCAAAAAAGATGTTATAGCATTGTTAACTTCAGAAGATGCATACCATCCTTTTCCTGTCGTTGTAATTCATAAAAATATGCACGTAATTTTGACATGGTCATTACTACGTTTCTTATTTAAGATTTGAATTGAACTGGCATGAAAGTCAGGTGGTTGCCTTATTCTGGACCAGTCTGAAACAGGCATCCTGAGGTATTGATCCTTATGTATCTATGTCCCACTCTGTGTCTTACAGCCAGGACTACCAGCACGGCATCTTCCAGTCTATCGGCTTTAAGGAATTTCACGAATACCTCACGGCAGGGAACACTGTCAGTGCAGAGGAGCTTGAAAAGTTGAAAAATAAAGGTGAGATCTGCTCAATTCCAAATTTAACTGGTCTCACTGAGTCCCATTGTCCCTTCTTTAGAATTTTAAAGAATTGACACTCTTTTAGCAGGAGTTGTTCAATAGGGCCATTTGGTGGCTATTGTTTTGCTTGAAAGGAAACGTCCATTCTCTTGAGAGAGTTCATCAGGTTTTCATGACTGTAGATGACTCTCTGGTGTTTGCTGTGTGAAAAGCTGTGCAGAAAAGCTGTGTGTCTCTATAGCAGTAAAACTGATTGGTAGTTTTCAAACTAGGACAAACCACATATGTTAAAAATAGTGGAGGCCCTAGTATGCACCCTTGGGGGACTCCATAAGTCACAAAAGATATCTCGAATCTCCCAGTTACAGATTTAATATCAGTTGCGAATACTTTTTTACTTACGATAGTTATCTAAACTGTGAACGACTTGTTTTCATTCACTGAATAAAACAGACTAATGCTGAAACTTTTACACAGAGGAAATCCCAGCTGTTTCCTTCCCTCGTGTAACACTAAATGAAGGGCTCTCTTAATGTTACATCTGTGTACTGTAAACTGTGGCGTTACATTTGTAGAGCCCCTCAGACTTTAACTTCCCCCCCCCCCTTAAGACAGCTGTAAAACGCATGCTGATTGAGCCGTAGTGCCTCTGACTGTTGGGGCAGCTGCTGGCAAAGGAGCCACCTTGGCTTTAGTCAGATGGTTCTGTTACTTGGACCAACGTCAAAACCAATTACTGGGCAGCTAAGCACAAAGCCATAGCTCTGCTGCTACCGATGCAGGAGTGGCTCTGAGCTGGGCCAGTTTGAAATAGTACTGATTATTGTTTTGTCAAGTGGACCAAAAGAAAAAAACCTGTAATTTTACTTGTACAATGTTTTTACTATGATCGACTTCATACAACGGTTTTAAGCTTGCAGTGGTTGCGTGCTTGATGCATATGGTGGGGATATTGCTTCTGGTGTTTAAACTCCAAACAAAGATACGCAGGTCCAGTCTGCTCAAACACACCTAAATACACACCATGCCCTGCAACCCCCCCCCCCCCCCCCCCCGCCTCGCCGCAGCAGTAAAAGGATATGAGGTATGGTAGGAAGCGGCGAGAAAAGGGAAGAGAGGAAGGCAACTCAGGCCAAGCGGCTTTCAATGGAGATGTCAAACTACCGCTTCCTCCTGTCGTTAAGAATCTGCCGTTCTGTTTACTGCAGCGTTCTCCTCCTTTGATTCTCAGGGTCACTGTGCTGAATAAATGTTAGGTCGTCTACCTCTCTGGATCGTACGCACACGCATATTTATTCTCTGTCATCATCCTCTGCTCGTTCTCGATTTTTATTTTTCCCCGCCTTGTCTTTTGATTTATTTTAGACTCTTTTGTTAGTTGACTATAATGCTGATAGGTCATTTAAATTGATGAATGGTTTTGATTGTTTCACTATAAGATTGGGGGGGAAAAGGAAGCTAAAAAAAAATACTTTTCCTCGTCGTTCCTTTGTCTTCTCAGGTGTGGAGGCCCTCAAGCAGGCGACCAAACGCTATGCCCGAAAACAGAACAAATGGGTCCGAAACCGCTTCCTGAAGAGTAAGTGGAGCGCTCGCCGTGAGCCGAGCGGCAAACAGGAAAAGCTTTTCCAGTTTTAGAGTGTGACGCTGCTTCCTCTCTCTCTTCTCGTCTTGTGTTTGAGCGTTTAATTGTGTGTGAAAAGTCAACCAGCGCCAAAGTCTGTCCAAATGCACCAGCTGGTTACTGTGGTGTCATCAAAGACAGAGGAGCTGTATGTTTCTAATGCCTCACTAGTGTTAGTCATGCTCGCCTTTTTTCCACTGCTCTCTCGTTTGCTTTTCTCAGTCACTCTGTACAAGAGTTCCATGCGTCAGTGCACCGTGTGTGTGCTTTCGCATGTGATGGAACACTTTCAGCACTTGATATGTTGTCATGCATCCCTTGAGGTGACTGAGGGCTGATGTGTGTGTGTGTGTGTGTGTGTGTGTGTGTGTGTGTGTGCCTGCCTGCCTGCCTGCCTGTGTGTTTGTTTCCATTAATCTCCTCTCTGTATGGTCCGACGGCTAGGTAATCATGACTGCCTTTAACGAGATGGGAGTCACACAGACCATTAAACATACAAACAAGGTGGTAGAGCAAGTTTGACACTCTTTTTCTCTCGCGCTCTCTCTCTCTCTCTCTCTCTCTCTCTCATATTCTCACTCTGTCTCTCTTTTCTACACTCCGTGTGTGTGTGTGTGTGTGTGTTGAAAATCACAGACAGCCTCAACATTCCACTGCTCAGACATGAGTATTTATTGACCTTGGTTGGTTGATAGAAGGTTGTGTTGCTATAAAGGAGGGACAGTGAGACATGGCTTGTCTGTACCATGTGTGCTCCTGCTTGTACAACAAAAGCCATCAAGCTCCTCAGTCACCAGCACGTGTGTGTTTGTTTGTTTGTTTTTGTGTATGCGTGATGTCAGAGTGTGAATTCTCAGTTTGGCCAGCAACTTAGGATGAGGGTAGAAGGAGACTTGAAGCACTTGTGTCAAAGGAAGTGATCAGGGCTTTGTTTGGAAGCAAATAGGGAGCTTAAAGAAGTGTGTGTGTCAGCAGCCGTGTCCATTTCACTTCCCCCTCATGTCCACCTCCTCCTCTTACCCCTCCACTCCACGCTCCATCCTTTCCTGCTCTTCACACTCTTCCTGTAACAGCGCAGCATCCTGCGGGACCCCTTTGATCTATCTAAACCCTCATCCCCCCCCCCCTTCCCTCAACCCGCCCCCCCCCCCCCCCCCCCCCGACTCCCTTTTCTGCTCAAGGGCTAGATCATCTCCCAGCCACCCACCCCTCCGTAATAGTGTCCCACCACAATGAGCAGAGTGTGTGTCTCGGGTTTCCAGTGCAAGACCACCGCCATCACCCCTCCCCACCCCAAGTCTTTATTGTGTCCCAGCATGGCCCTGGGGCTTCTGACCGCTAAACCATAATAGCCACAGTACTGAAGAAGCCCTGTATTCCTCTGCCAGCCCATCACCCCCCCCCCCCACCCCACAACTCCCTCCTGCCTATCAGCAATCCAGTTAGCACAAAAGAGATTAGGTGGAAACAGTGCTTAAACCTCATTAAGTGCAGGTCTGCCTCACGCCATATGGACCGGGGTCCTGTGCGGGAGCAGAACCCGTTTGTAAAGCGATCCCCCCCCTCACAAGGGCCTGCCAAAACAGAGCATCATCTGCGGTCCTGAAGGTTTGACTTTTTTTTTTCCCCCCTTTTCAAAGTAAGTAAAGGAGAACGCGCCACAGTTTGGTTTCTTTCTTTGAAGAAATCGTCCGTGAACTTCGCTCGGTTATTTTCTCACTCGGCCGACCTTAAAATAGAAAAGCACGCTTTTTTAAAAAGGTTTCACTCATGACCTCAGTGTCTGATGAAGACCTCCTGACAGCACCTAAAAAAAAAAAAGGCAGGCTCCACACAGTAGTTTACTAAGTACCCCTTCAGCATAATTACATCAGCAGCTTTTTGGAATCCACCTCTACCGCGCCTCTTTCGTCCACACTTAGCTCCGCTGTACGGTACTAAGCGCCACAGAGTCATAAGCTAGCACTTAGCGTGACCCGTTACTTTATTTCAAGAAGGTCAATAGTCCAGCAAAAGCCCGTGCTATTGTAGGTCAGTACTGTGTTGTCCTCATTAGACCTTTTCCCTACTTTTTTTTTTCCCTTCCTCTCCCTCCTTTCTTCCCTACTTTGATGGACTCTTGGCCTGCTTTTAGCTTGACTAAGCTCCTGACGCTGTCTCCAAGTTCACTATCCCACCTTGGACACCCCCACCCCCCCTCCACACCCCCCTTTCCTCGCAAGGCCTCGTGGGGCCCTCAGCTGACTAGTCTAATCCGCATGGCATTAGCCGCTTGCCTGGAATTCAGCCTGGTGGCGGGTGACCAGAGCAGAGCCTTTTGGGAATAAGGAGATCCAGGGTCATGCGCACTTAGCTGTGACTCATGGTCCTCCAGACCTGTAGGGGTGTGTAGTTGCTGTGGCAGATTAATCTGCGACGGTAATGGAAAAAAAGTCACCTGAGGTTCAGCTCCACCAAATCTTGCTTTTACTCCAGTACTTTTAGCCCTAATCCTTTTTTGTTTTACAAAAAAGTTCTTATTTTGTACTAAATCAGCTTTCACCCTAAATTTAATCACTACACAATGTACAAATCTGTGTTCATTGGAAAGGAGCCGTTTGTAGCTTCTTTTGAATTTTCCAGAACAAATGAACAGATTTTGGTCTTGAATGGCTCATTCAGATTAAACATGTTTGGTCCTGCATTCTCCCTTTGTTCCCTGCACGGAAAACTAACATCAGCGGCAGCCCCAAAGTCAAATTAGGTGAGAACACCCAAAAATGGCACTGGATAAAGACCTTCTTTAAGTTAAACATTGGTGTCTTGAGTGTTAACGCAGTTGTTAATAGATGTTGTTGTCAACTGGTTAAAAGGCCACACCTGACTGACTTCCCTGATCTCTGTATCCCCCAGGCATCAGTTGCCTTGAGGATTCTAGTCTGGCTGGGTGGCATTCTCTCTCTCTCTCTCTCTTTCTTACCCACTCTCTCACCCATGCTCTCTCTCTCTGTCTTACCCACTCTCACTCTCTCTCTCTCTCTCTCTCTCTCTCTCTCCAGTAGAGACACAGAAAGCTCAGAAGTTTTGCATGGGTTGTGTCTTCCGTGTCTGTTAGTGTTTGATTGCAAGTTGGGTGTGATATGTGTGTGTGTTGACACATACGTCTGCGCATATGCCTGCGCTCCGGGTTACATTTTACCAGGGCATGATGGTTACACAATTTTTTTTTCTCCTCTTTCTCTGAACTGTCACTGTCTGTAAGTCTATTGAGTTGTCCCCCCCCCCCCCCCCCCCCTTTTTGGTTGAGGATGGGGGTGGGGTGGGGGGTGTCAATGGGACAGGGCAGTTTATTGAGGCCTTAAGGCCTGGCCCCATGTGACTCCATACACAGCTGCCTGTATGAAGACCAAGCGGTCACAGAATGCCTTGCTTGTGACTTTGAATGGATGGCTTTCGCTGACTGGTCTGAGGATAACTGTTGCACTTTATACTTTACAGTCATTTATTGAATCTAATTGGACGTTTGCCCTTGCTCCTCCTCAATCCACCGGAGGCAGCTATGTGTGTGGTTTGTGTGTGTTTCTGTGGTTTGTGTGTTTGTCTGTGAGTGTGTGTGTGTGTGTGTGTGTGTGTGTGTGTGTGTGTGTGTCGCTGCAGGCCTGAATGTGCGCTTGGGGTGGGTTTTCTCCCCCCTTTCGCCTCTGGGGAGTCCCGAGTCAATTCAAATCGGATGAAATGGAGGTGAAAAATCTGCTGTGGATGGCGAATGTTTTCTCCCATCAGCGTCAAACTGCCTATTGAGCTGTAGTGCTGACAGACAGGCGTCTGATTGGGCAGTATTAATGTTGAGACAAGACCTTTCATTAGCTGTTGCCTCAGTAGCTGTGGCAACCGCCCACAGGATATCCATAAGGATAGCTCCAGTAAAGGAGTGGGGCGGGGGGGGGGGGGGGGGGGGGGGGCTCTTGATTGTTAAATAACGTCCGCCTGTCTTTTTATGGACTGCTGAGGGAGGAAACCTTAGAAGGATGCTCGACAGGTGCAGCTTCGGTCAAGCACAACACACAGACGTGTCGTGTCCCCTTACACCTCACGTTGACTCCTTTCTCTCCAGAAACATAGCACTCCTTCGCGCACACCCTATGGACGAGATGCATCTAGTATGCTTTTAAAGGGGTGCTCAGTCAGCTGCCTGTCTGTGTGTGTGAGTGTATTTTTGGCTGGCTGGCTTGATTATTGCTCTGTGTTTAATGAGCCTGTGTATGAGGAGACAGTATGTTTTCCATTGGGAGCCACAAGTTTTTGGTTTTTTTTTTCTTTAAGTAAGTGAAGGATGTGAGGGCGACAGAGACAAGAGACAGCTGTAGAGGTGCCGTGTGGAGCTTGACCAAGCAGCCCTGCAGCACGCACACACACAGACACACACGCACACACACACACACAGACACGCACAGACACACGCACACACGCACGCACACACGCACACACACAGGCACGCACACACAGGCACACACACACACACTCTTGGGTGAGAGGGTGTACAGTAATGAAGAGCAGCTGTGAGCTATGCGACAGGTGCGCTGTATGGAAATGTGGGCTTGCATACACACACACACACACTCAGTGACTCTTTTTTTTTTTTTTTAAACACAAGCACCAGCAGGTGTACCAGCATTGTGCTTTGTTATGGCTCCATCAGTGTGGAAAAGATCTAAGCCGGTGGCAGTTGGTTAACAGAGGTCTCTGAGGTAAAGGGGGGGGGGGGGGGGGGGGGGGGTGCAGCCGCTGGTCTGCTTGCCGCAGGCTCTGTGGAGTGGCCCGACCTTTTTGTGGAGGACACTTTAGATGCCTGCGGTCAGAAAGACTTGTTCTTTACCCTCCTCTCGTGCTCTTTTGACTATTCACGGGGCGGGAGGATTATTTGACTTAGATTTCACTGAGATTTGGAGCAAAGGAGAGACAGACCCATCCAGCATCTGTCAGCCCCTCAAGGATGGGCCGTCACCCCATCCCTCCGCTCGGGACCTTAATGTCCCATAGAAGGAGTGAAGGTGAAAAGAAAGTGGAAGAAAAGAGAGGTGAAAGAGAAGAGCTGTCCCACTCCACACATGGCACAGGTACACCAGGTGCTGTTGTGTTCGCCCACCTGCCCACCTGCTTGTCTGAAGAGTGTAAAAGGAGACAATTAGAGAACAGGAGCTGAATAGAGAAGTCTGGTCTTTGATTAAACATGGAGGCTGGCAAGAGAAAAACAGGGGTCACATGAAGGCGTGACATGTTTTAGAGAGGCCAGGTGGTTTGTTGTGTGTGTGTGTGTGTTTGTGTGTATGTTTAAGTTTGAATTAGAAAGATATTTAAAAGAAAGTTCTGCTTTCCACCTTTCTGTATATGCCATCTGTATATGCCCAAAGTAAACAAAAACTGAACAAGAAGGAACTATTTGCTTAAACTGAGAAGTAAGAGCGCATTCCTTTATCTTTGGTATATTTTATATGGCATTTAGCCACTGTTGTCTAAAGTAACCGTTGTGTTTACTAGGTCAAGTTCAAACTTCAGCTGGTTTCCCTGAGGTTAAGATTCCATGATGGGAATTAATTTTTGCATAGAAATTTGCATGTGAATCTTGTGACTTCTCATATTTGTAAGAATTTGTTTAAAATGAAGAGTTGTCCTCTGGTTAAAGCACAACCAGTTCTGTAAACAAAGCCCTGCAGCAGGAAAATTCAGCGTTTGAGGGTTTTGTGACATCCCTATCACATTTGTTCATTATCAGGCCTCTTTTTCATTTATGAGTTCCGGGCATCTGTTTATTAATTTCGAAGCTCTGCTCCCCCTAAAACACACTTGCCTCCTGATCGCCCGCGGACTTCCCGCCAGCTTTGAGAGGTGTGTTGGGGTGATGTTCCAAAAGATTTGCATAGATTTCATCACCAACGCACAGGTTCACCACTTTTTTTTTTTTTTTTTTTTTTTTGGTCTTCTTTTCTGTGGCATACTTTTTGGAGGCGGGATCTGCCTTGACAGACGTTGCTTTATATTGTTACCTCTGATTTTCAGATGATTTGACTTGCTGATTTTTTTTTTTTTCTTATCTGTGATTATCTGTAACAGATGGCCTATTGAGGTTTTGGTTCATAACAACAATGTGTTTGGTATAGTGTAAGAGACTTTGTTGACCTCTATGGTTAATCTTAATTTTTTAACAAGGAATCGTATAAATATGATGAGTAATACTTTGATGAACAACTCTTCTTCAGACACCCCATTGTGTAGTAACACTGCATCTGTAACTCTTTAAATCTGGTTCCTGCCCTTTGTTGAAACCCGTATTACCAGAGAGGCTGCACTCAAAGAGAGAATTCACTTTACCTTCATTAAAAAAGTGGTGTTTTTTAATAATAATCCTGATCCACTTTAAAATAGTCCTGATCCCCTTTAGACCGTCTACAATGTGAAGAGATATGGCTTGTGTTCTTATCGAGTAGCTTTATACTGTGATAACTAAGGCTAGTTACAGTACACAGCAGCTGATATGAGCTGTTAGAATTCTCTTCTTTTCACTTCACACTGTGTTTGGAGAAGATTAAATAATAAATGATTTGACCAATTGGAGCAGTTGTACTTAATAGGATTATCACAAGGAGGGAGGGAAGATTTTTGGCAGGCATGAAGAGACTAGTGAAGATATTGTTTTTTAGGCTAATAACTTTTTCGAGTACAGGGAGATAACTGTAGTCCTGTTGTAAAGGGCAGGGAGTAAACAGAAGCTCTTTATTGCCTTCTGAAAGGGTTACTTCGACCCAAGGGCACGACCCCCAGTTTAATAACTACAAATTCTCTCCATAAAAAACAAATCACGTTAGCCCGCCTTCGGAAAACAAAAGACGTCGCCGTCATATGCTTTGGCCGGTTGGCCCGCGTCTGTTCGGCGGCGTCCGTCCGGATACACCTGTGTTTCAGTCTGGCTTTCCGCTCTGGACGTTCGCGCGTGCATCTCCTTTATTGTTAGTGGATCAATAAGAGCAATGGAGCTTGCTGCGGGCAGACGGTCCCGCTACTGCTGACTCAGTCAGAATACTCAAAGAGATTACTGAGCCACTGTGAGTCAGCAGCTCCGCTCCGCTCCTGGCCCTGTCCACACAGCATTACACAGCTCACACGCTACAACAGCTTTAGATTTTACACAGACAATATTGTACGTTCTGCCTTTACCATTATGTACTGAAAAAAAACAAAAAAAATACCAGGGCTGGTGTTAAAGCACTTTTTTTTTTTTTTAAGAGTTATTTAATCGAGCCCTTAACAAAAACCGTAACGGCGACTGGATCGGCGTCTCTAATTAGATCCGTAATGGCCGTCTCTGTTTCACGTCGGGAGCCGGCTGCGGTTCTCGTTGTTACAAAACGCTTACGTCGAACACATCGCCATGGGTGTGCTGATGTTTTCCCCGCTAACAGCGGTTTTGCTTTTAACGTCTGTCGGCCGCACCCTCGCGCACAAGTTTAGACCTTGGCCTTCTAACACCCACACAAACGCTCTTCATATTCTCACTGTGTTCTTTGTGCTATCCATCAGGACCTGGAGCCAACGTTCCCGTTGTTTACGGCCTAGACGTGACAGACGTTTCAAGTTGGGAGAAGACGGTACTCACTCCTGCCCTAGAGATACTTGGCTGTCTGCAAAAGGTTTGTTTTTGGTTGTTGTTTTTTTTGTCTCTCACTATACTCTGATGTATGTGCAGCTGTAAAATTGTGAAAGAACAGTCTTTATCTTTGCAAGTAAACACTGTCTTTTATTAACAGCTTAAGGGGCAATACTGTATTAAAGACGGATGCAGTTGTGCAGTCTCTAAAAGCAATACTCGTTTCTCACGAGAATGTTCTGGATGGTGTCTTTTACTGTGCGCTCGCAACTGGCAGCGTCATTTGTCGTGCTAACTGAAAGGTTGAAAAGGGCCATTTTTTGTGTACGCGGGATTTTTATTTTATTTTGATCTTTGAACAGTACCTTAAACTTGTCATTGTATGCCAGTCAAGAACAATACGATGCTTACCTTCACCATAATAGCTTTGGAAGCTGCTAAAGTGGCTATGTCACGGAGGGAAGCTCATCATATCTTACCCTTATTTGACACTGTCCCAGGGAAAACCGCCATCTCAAGAGCCAATCAGATTGGAGGGGGCGGGGTTTCGTAACAAGCGGACCCGTCACACTTGTGAGCTGTGTGATAAAGTCATCATCGGTGACCTGGAGTGGACAGGTGGGCTGTCCTGTTTATTTCACCCTGGCCAATCATTTCACTTAGCATGTCTGACTAAAATAACATCCTTCTCTCTGTCTCCAGCACATCTCAAGTCGAAAAACCACCTGCATCACATACGAAAGAAGAGGAAAGCAGAGGAGGCCTTGAAGCATCACCAGGACAACACAACATTATCACTGCCTGACCAGAGTGCCTCAGATGATGGGCAAGATGCATAACACTAGCTCCTGGCTTTGACATGGCCTACATGGAGCCAAGAACAAAGGGACAGTAACCATGAACTGAAACATGATCTGATGCCTGTATTTTTAAGATTTGCAATAAGCCAAAGGATTTGTCCTGTCAGTGTCCGATAGTGATGTGTCATCATGGCACGTCTTTAAAAGATCATTTGCACTAGGCTCTGGCATTGACATTTTGATTTTACATTGATAGTACAGATCATTGTATCACTACAGATAAAAAAAATTATAATGAATTAAGTTAGGGACCAGTCAGCTGCTCTGTTTCGTTCTAGAATCCTGAGCCAGTCTGAAAAACAGGGTCTATTCAGCTGCTGTGCAGTTTGGAAAAAATGTTCTCTCAGATTCCACGAATCCACAAGACGCGGATATGCAAATAACACATGTGATATTCCGTATAGCTAATGGGGAACTGAAATAATGCCTTCTCTCTGAAATAGTATCTACTCATTTAATCTAACTGCTGGATTAATGATAAACCAGATTTGGACAAACAAATTGCCACCCGTCGGCTTTAAACCAGACCGTCAACAGTTTTCCTTTTCGCTGGATGTGGATGTATTTTTGCAACTGGACCCGGAGACTGAGGATTTTGTTTTGCTCAGCGCTCTACAAAGACAAGAAGCTGTGATTCAGTGACTGTAGTGATGCTCAGTGAACAGAAGTATAGTTTTTTTTTCTCAAGGAGGATTGATCTTTGTGCCTTTGCAGTTGTCTGTTTTCAGGACCTGAAGACTTTAGAACTGCATTTGTTTTGTGTTTTATTACCTGGAGTTGGATGCATAGTGTAAATGATGAGGTTCGTCGTTATTCTAATAACAGGATTTATTTGATTATGCAAATCAAATGCTCCCTTATGCAATAAGGCTTGCCTGTCTCGTAGATGCACCAGTTCTATTCAGTTTTGGTTTAATTAAACCTTTTACCTTCATCGTATTGTCCTTCAGTTGTAATATGATCGCAACAATCACTTGACTTGTTTGTGCTGCCATTTCTCAACACAGGAACAGCTGCTCATCAGCTCCTGTCATCAAACTGCCTTAACTTTCACTTACTCTCCCCTCTGTTCCCCTCTTTCTTTTCTCTCTCTCTCTCTCTCTCTCTCTCTCTCTCTCTCTCTCACACACACACACTTGCTCTTCTTCCTCTCATTAATGCTCTGGCTCAGACCTGGACTTTGAGTGGCAGTTTGCAACATGCATACATAACCTCCTCAGCTCTCTCTAACCCTGTCTTGCTCTAAATTTACATCAGTCACACAATAGCTGGAAGGGAGTGTGTTTACATCTGTGTGAGTCTGCATGTATTTAAGTGGCTGCTCTACATTTGCACTGATCTGGGTCAGAGCTGCTTTTAGAGAGTGCTTGTGATCCTTCCAAGAGCAGTGCTGATAGATGACACCTCCCTTCCCTGTATTTTATATATATTTTTACAGCTGTTGTATACATACTCATCTGTTTGACATCACTAGGAGTCCAAAGCATGACAGGAAGTCAGCTGAGCTTCCTCTGAACAGATAACATTCAAATCTTAACACAGGGCACAAACAAGGGCATACATGAAGTGGATGAGTACTGTAGGAAAAAAACGGGATCTTTGCCCTTATGTCATTGACCTGTTTTGTTGGAACAAGTGTTTATAACATGATGTAAGTCACTGACAAAATCTGATTTTGTATTGTTCTGTTTTATAAAAAAAAAAAAAGATCCATAATTACGTCTCATTCTACAGCCTTCATTTTAAACTGACTGTGACTCCCACAAAAGGATTTGTCTGCTGTTTAGTTACGAGATCATTTACGTAATGCAAAAATCGTGATACCGCGCTGACTTTATTTCTCCTTAGAATGGCAAGCGTTGACTGAGAAATTATGTCAGTGGACCAATGACTGCTCCGCATTTTGGTTTGTTTTTGTTAAGCGTCCTTTTTCGGGTCTGCTTGTTATGAAAGTGCATTTGTTTACCTCGTGCTTTGTCGATGAGCCTCTCAGGAGCTGCTTGGCTTTGGCGCGCGCTCCCTCGCTGTGCTGAATCATGCCTGTGATAATGGGGAAAGCATGCCAGAGTGCTTTAATGACATAAGTTTACCCGCTCTTAGAAGTAGAGAATTGGGTCATGCTAGTAGGCAGTCACAAGGCTGATTAGTGCGTGCTACGTCGTGATTTTTCGCTTTATCCGGCGCTTGTTCAGAAGACCCTGGCGCTAGAGAATCGCTTGTCAACACAATCATAACGTCACACCAAGAAGCAAACGTTTTTGCGTACCCCTCTGCCTCGAAAACCCGGTGTTAGCGGACAGAGAAATAAGTGTCTTTTGGGGGTGTATGTGTCATAATTGTGTGTGTGTATTTTATATTTGTATTGCTGACACAGTTTGTTCGTAAGAGTAATTTGTCTCCCGTTTAGCTATTTCTGAGGAGTTCAGAGGCTTGCCGATGTGCCGATGGTGTGTACTATATAAATGGATATGTTGAAATAGTGCTGCAGCATTTGTTCCTGATTTGTCTTGAGCTGTTAACAGTCAACACTAAGAGTTCCTTATCCTCCTCCATCCTTAACCAGTCATTAAACTAGTCTGTGTGAAGTCATCTAACCCTTACGCGGACTAGAGTGCCTCATTACTAGACACATTTCGACACTCCAACGGATATTTGTACTGAAACTCAGACGAACGAAAGTAGGACGTCTTCACCGCATGGATATAAATAGGTGATGTATAGAGAGGATCTGAACTGTTCAAATATTGAAATGATGTAAGAATTACATAACGGCCGGGCCACATGATTCTGTTAGTGTAAACATTTCTTTCTCGTTTGTTACGTCTTAAACGTATTTTTGATATCTTACAGGTGTTCGGTGCTCCACGAATGTCGGAATGTAGCGCAGTTTCAGACGTTTTCCAGTGAAAGATCGTGATTGCGGGAGACGATTTGAGTTGAGGTCAGCCGGTTTAAGCATGGGTGAAACTCGGTCAAGTTTTCTGCAGCGTTCCCGTTAAGTCTCTCTCTCTCTCTCTCTCTCTCTCTCTCTCTCTCTCTCTCTCTCTCTCTCTCTCTCTCTCTCGTCTGAGGAGAAGAGTGGGGTTTAAGAGAAGACAGGAAAGGTCTCCTAGGCCCAAGCAATGGCTCTTAAACTCGCCTGTCAAATCTCCAGATAATCCTAATCCCATTAGACAAAACACCCAGCCATCTGCTACCGTCGAGACAGAGCCAGGCTAATATACACGCACACAGACGCCCAGGCACGAACCTCATGCAACACAACCATGAGTATAAACAAAATGACTTTACCACACACCACCAGTGCAACTGTATAGACCACATCCTATTTTATGACTGGCGAAACAGCAATAACACAGACACCTCTTGTAACGTACTCATAAACCAAAGGAACATTTCTTTGCTGAACATTTCAGAGAACCTTTTTGATACTGCTACAAGCATAGATAGTCATGAATTATTGTCTTTCATTTGTTTTTTGATTGTATTCGTGAGGAAATGGTGCTTAAATTATTTCCAGCAGGGGGTTTTTTTGGAGGGGGGAGTTCGTCAACATTTATGAGATTTTTAGAAGTTTTTACTGAGCTGCTGGTTGCTGTGTGTGGGGAAACAATAGATTGTGTGGTGAAGGCAATGTTTTAGTTAGATTCATAGAAAAGAGTAGACGGGGTGGCTGTTGTTAAGACAGTCTGTCTGTACCAGATAACGGTTTCTTATCGGTGTGTGTGTGTGTTACTGAAGGATTTTAGCACTACTGTCATCTTTGTCTTTTTAAACAAAGTTTATGTTTGGACATACAGATGAGACATTATCTCACTCAGTTCTTCTTTGAGACATTGAGACACCAGATTTTTGGAGTTGACCGGAGAAACAATGTAGATGTGAACAATGGGACACACACACACACTCACGCGCGCACACAGCAGTTTAGTAACTGAATTTTTGCAATCGTACACGAAGGTCAGGTTGACTGTTTGTGAGTATTAGAAACCACGAGAGCAGAATTCTTGGAATTCTCCACTGTGCTAACCAAAATTCCTGGCAGCAATAAATTCATTTGTTTAGTCTCCTTAAAATGTCTATTGTACTTTTCTTACTGTCTTTGTTTTGACTCTCGGACTGGATGGTGGGGTTTTCCGTCAGGGACAAGTGTTTATGTTGTAGAGTGTTGTCTAAGTGTGGAAACTTCAGCAGAATTGAACAAAACAGCAACGTTACACAACAGAAGCTAAACCTTTTCAGCATCAGGCACACAGAGTTCTGTGGTACGTGGTGGAATATGCTGGAAAAAATGCTTTGATCCTCATTGACATCTCTGCAATTCACTAATCCATTCCTCCTTTCCCATAGCCCTCCCCCCTAAAAAAAAAAAAAAGTGTGTGTTTGATGCACTTGTCTTCAGTCTACACCACACGCGCAGTTATTGAAACCTCTGCAGTGTGTGATTCACACCATCTCGTTTTCCTTTATGTGTATGAGGAGGGGGCTGGAACCATAAGTGGCTCGTGCGTTTCCCCTGTTTGATTTGGACGCCAGCCTACCCTCGCTGCGCTCTGGCCTGGCTCGACCTCAGGTCCCTCTGCCCTGCCCTTGGGCTGAGTAGACCAATGTTTTATATTGCTATCTGAACTCTGGTATTGTATCGGAGTAGAGAAGGCTGACCCATGCAACAATCTTTTCGTCGTTAAAATCAGTCACTGACTAATAATGTCAGAAAAATTTGTTTCTTGCCTTTCCTTTAGTAGAAAATCACAATACATCACTTGGTGAGTAAGTACGAGCGCGGATAAAATGCAGAGCCTGAATTCCGTGAATTTCTTTCTAAAAATATCAGTTCTTAGGAAAGGAAGAAGTTATCGTGGTTCTGAAATGTGATTTTCATTCCTGTTCTGTTGTGCTGAAGTCACATTTGCTTGAGAGTTGCCCTCCACAGCAGAACAGAAAGTTTTTTTTTGTTTTTTTTTTTTGTAGAGCCCCAGACTGACATGACCCACAACACACACACACTTTCACACAAAAATCTCACGTATCTCACGTCTCACGATTCTTTTGCTACACCTTTATTCTCTTCCAACTTCCAACGTCATCAGCTATTAAACAGCACCTTGGGCTCCAGCAGTGGCCTATCCCAAGCATGTCTCCAGAGCATCATGTTCTTGCTCTTTCTGCTGTCACGCTCACAGTTTTCCATTTTGTTTATGACACTTTGTCCCTCTCTCTCTCTCTCTCTCTCTCTCTGTTTGAATAACACATACTTTTGTCCTCATGCCCCCCCCCCCCCACCCAAAACACACACACGCACGCACGCACGCACACAACCCTGTCAGGAGCAAAGCTGTGTCATGGTTCTTGTTTGTCAGACATTCTCAGGCGTGTTGTGCACTATCGTCGCTCCAGCCCTGGACAGGAGTCTGGCCCAGGCATCCGGTTTGGCGCGTGACTCTCAGACAGTAGCGAGCGACAGATATACGACGGCTCTGTTTCCTGGCCTGTATCTGTCTACTGGAGTCCCAGCAGCTATTGTCAAAAAAAAAAACCCATGTATGTTTGCATGGCCTAATCACTGACTGAACACAGCTCCTATTTGCATAACCCTGATTGTAGCCACAGAGCAACGGCTAACTGGCTTCCCAAGAACTAACACCACACCCTGTTTGAGAGGGGGAGTGTGTGTGTGTGTGTGTGTGTGTGTGGTGCTGCAGTATGCTGATCGTAACTGAGGAAGAGAGGGGACACTGTTAGAGAGAGAGGGGAAAAAACACTTTTATGTAACAGCTTTTTTTTTTTTTTTCTTTGCAAACACAATGCTTTAATAACACCTGTGAGGAGCATAAACTCTTTCCCTCCTCCGTCCCTCGACCTCTGTTTTCTCTCTCTCTGTGTCGGGCAGTATTGTTGGAGCGGCGGAAAAGATTGTAGATCTAGCTAATGAGAACGGCGTACTGGAGAGCTGTTTTCCAACAACCTCTGTGAAGCAAACACCTGTGAAATATACTAGTGATTGAAAACAGAAGTGAGGCATGTTCAACAGGATGCAACAGCGTTTTTTCTTCTCTTTTACTCTCACTGTGCCAGCTGGCTTAGCATTAGACATTTCCATCTCATATATATATATATATATATACACACAGTGATAGACTTGATGTGTACACACTGATGTGCACTTTTTTTTTCTTCTCTCTCTCTCTCTATCTCTCCACCGCTTTCCTTTTTCTTATGACTAGCATGAGATGTAACAGTAAAGAGTGACTCAGGATGTGAATAAATGACCTACTTTCTGGTGATGGGCGACTCTTCCCACATCAGAAGGATGAGAAGCAAAAGCTGTAGTCATACTTTCCTTAACACCCCCCCCCCCCACCGCCCCACCCCCCCACCCCCCCACCCCATGGGAACGCACACAACCATTAAAAAAAAAAGTTCGATACTTGTAGTTAACGTCCGTTTCAGTATCCTACACGTTCATACGTGGAGTGAATAGATACAGGTGAGAGAGAGAGAGATGGTGATTGCTCTTTCAGGGCACTTCTCAGTTGTTCATATATGTGTCGCTGCTTTTCTTTTTTCTTTTCTTTTTTTTTTCCTTTTTTCTCCCCATTCTGACACGCCAGATTCAACTCGTCAGCTCATTATCAAGCCCTTAATTAGCTTGAAGCAGGTGCGCTCGAGCAAAGAGAGAGACCAAAGAAAAAGTTGCGGAGTTATAGATCTCCAGGAGTAGAATGGGGGAAAAAACGATTAATAAGCTACTCCACTCTGGTTTAAATTTACACTGTTTACAACGCCACGGCGTGCTCGTTTAGACTGAATCTGGTGCTAATGTGGAAGGGTGATGTAAGTGAGCTGATTAGAAATGATAGGGGTTTAGATTTGTTTGTAAGAACTTACTCTGGTGTTTGTTGACCGTGTTCATATTGCTGTTCTGCTATTCTGTCAGTATTATGTAAAGCAGTAAATGGTGGTGGATGTGATGGAGCAGTGCAGACTGCTGAGACTACTGTAGACAGGAGTCAATATGCAGCTTAAGTCTCCATGCTTGACAGCGTGTCACTGACACAGACACAAACTCCTGAAAAAATGAAAGACCCTCAGGATATGTCTGAGCTCCTGACCTCACAGTAAGGGTATTAGTGTGTGTGTGAGTGTGAGTGTGTGTATACGTGTGAAGATGAGAAAGTGAAACTTAATACAGTTGGCCTCTTCGTTGTTGGTTTTTTTTTGTGTGTGTGTGTTTTGTGTCTTTCACTGAGTCAAAGTGTTTTAGGGTGTGTGTTTGCACAGCTTTAAGACTGTTAGTTCATGTCATATCCTGTAAATGTATTTTTACTTGCACACGTTAAGTTGCATGGGAGTGTGTGCATGTATGTGTGTTTGGTGTTATTTAGTGTTCCAACACACATGAGTGTGTGTATGAGCATGGAGATCCAGGATGTGTGTGTGTGTGTGTTTCTATGGCAGGGAGAGTGTTTCATTGCTGCAGATTTCCTGCCTTGTTATGTAACACGGGGGCCGTGCTGGGGTTTTTTTTCTCTCTCTCTCTCTCTCTCTTTTCCTTTCCCCCCCCCTGTTGCTTTGCTTGTTCTGACGCTCCTCACCTCTCCACCACATCTTCCTGTTTTTACAACGGCCCACTAAACCCTTTCCCAGGGACAGGAAGTGGGGCAGCAAGAAGGCGCTTGGTATGGGAGACCCCCTCTTTCACATTCAGTATCCCCCCCCCCCCTCACACACACACCCCCCCCCACACCCCCAACCCCCCTTAATTTAATCCGAGTTCTGGAGTTCACCCATTTTCCCCTGGGTTTATTCATTCTGTGGCAGAGTATATATGTAGTATGTGGATGCAGAGAGTGAGAGACTAACTGAGCCCTGGTCTCACTCAGGTCTCAGCGTTTGGCGTACCTAACAGGATTTGACCTACATTGGTCTCTATTGTTCTTTGTGATGGACAGGCAGAGTGGAGGAGTACCTGTTCTCCAGATGAAGTCATTCTGCACTGTGAGCGCTAAGCACTGGTTGAGAGAAAGCATAAAAACATTTTTATATTTATATGTGTGTATAATAGACAGATAGATATGGATGTACTTGTATGGTATGGTGGTAAAGTTTGGGTAATGTTAGAAAAGGATCATTAGAATGAAAGCAGGGCGTTATGGATGGGGGAAGGGTAGAAGAGACTTAGGGATTGAGGTGTGTGTGTGTGTGTTGGTATTGAATAACTGATGGATGAGGTAAGGCAGGTGCGGTGGGTGGAGTAGCTCTTTAATGATTGGCCCTGGGGCCCAGACAGGGAGCTGTGGGAAACAGAGTGGAGAGAGAGAGAGAGAGAGAGAGAGAGAATCCAGTCTTTTTCCCTCTGCTCTAGCTCTACTGTACAGCCTCAGCACTCACTGCTCAACTTGCATTCACTTCATACCACAGCCAGGCTATTTATAAAAGATCTCTCTCTCTCTCTCTCTCTCTCTCCCTCTCCCTCCCTCCCTCTCTCTCTCTCTCTCTCCCTCTCCCTCTCTCTCCCTCTGTCACTCTGTAGAAAACACTTTATCCCTGGGAGAAGGCTGGCCGGTTCACTAAGTTCAGTTGCTTGTTTGCATGAAGGAAATGATTTATGGAAGTTTATTGTAGGAAATGTGTGTAGTGTCCTTTATTTGAACACACTGTTTTTTAAGGCAAGTGTTAAGTGTTTGCTAAGTGTTTTGTGCCTGTTGTATTGTTAACGTCGCTTTGTTGTAAGTGCAGCGTGCTCACAGCATCTTAGATAACAGCTCTGCAGAACCTTCATTGTCTGCCCCCCCCCCCTCTCCTCCTCTCCTCTCTGCTCAGTCTATATGGTCATCTATCTCTCCGTCTGGCTATCTCGCGCCAAAACCTGGGGCGGCTCCCCCCCCTCGTCACTCCAGCCCCTCCCTCTCCAGAGTCAGCAAGTCTCCTTATTTGTGTGTCGGTGTGAGAGTGAGTGAGTGTGTGTGTGTGTGTGTTTGTCTGTGTGTGTGTGTGTTCTCGTTATGTATTTCTGTATTCTTACGAGTGCATCCTGATTCTTATAAGAGTGACTGTGTGTGTTTGTCTCTGTTAATGTTTCTGCTGGTTGCTTGGGGACGGTGGAGCCGGCTGGCAGCTGTTCGCCGTGGGAGACGGGGGGGAGGGAGTGGCCAGCGCCAGGCTACTGCACTCTTGCTGCAGTTTAGCGCGCTGTTTTTCCCGCCATTGGAGCAGGCTTGGGGGAGGGGCCTCCACACAAAGAGAGAGGAGCGGTGGCTTTCCCGCCAAATGCCTTGCATGCAAATGAGCGGGGAGGTGGGGCTACCGATCCAGTTTGCCGGAGTTAACTCTTTGTGCGCCGCAGCTGTGTCTGACCTGCAGGCTTTCTCAAGTCTCCTTACACAAGCTTTCGGGCCCACCTTACATTCCCGGTTATGTAACTTAAAGAAACTCCAGGCCCTAAAGAACTCTGAGAACATGCAGAACAGCTGTTTCTCCCCCCTTGGATACACACACACACCCTCGCCAAGTAACAAAGAACTTGCTCATAGTTTCTGTAATGTTTCTGGCTGAATGTTTGCGGCTGCAATTAGAAACTAGACTGCCTAGTTTTCACATTTTTATGAATTTAAAAGGGTTATGTTTTAAGTTTGCACAATACACACTTTTTACATTAGTGTTGTATTTATTTGAATAAAAATCTTAATGTGTTAAACTGCACAATGACAACTGTTCATGGCTCGATTTTATTCAAACTCAGTGTAAAACACACTTCTCCATGGAGTTGTGCCTGTTTGTGTCTGTGAGTATGTCTATGTGTGTGTTTTAGGTTAGTCTGAAAATGTCTTTGTGGTTAATGAGTAATCTCTTTTTTTCTGCATCACCTTAAGCTGTGCCTCTTCCTCTCTGCAATATCAGTTCCTTTGGGTTAGACGCCTGGGGGGGGTTTTGTCACGCGAAACCCCCTCCATACACACACACACACACACACACACACAAAATCTACTTATGTCATGCTGGGTTGTCTGGAGGGCTTTCCAGCAGGTTAAGGAAATGGGCTCGTTTCTTGAAAGTTACCATTTGCATTTTTTCTTTTTCATTTCTTTTTTTTTTTTTTTTTTTTTTGCATTTGTTCCTGTGAGCACATTCTATCATCAACTTTGTAGTGGGTATCAGTTGGTTTTGAAGGATGCATTTATCAGACACAGAGCTGAAGGCAGTTTTAGGTTGAACGCTGAATCTGTGTGAGAGGTAGCCCTAAGGTAAATTTTCACTTTAGTAAATGAAAAAAGTGAAGGAGTTATTGAAAGAAAGCACAGTATTGTTAGTCTGACCATGAGTGATTGGTGGTTGGACTTCAGGATGCTCAGAAACAGTTGCACACTTAATTTTCCATAACTGGGACACAGGCTACAGAGAGTTTAAACAGTTAAAAATATATCTGTCAGCAGCGTTGTCGAGGCTTAGCTCTGACAATAGAAGGAGAGAGAAAACACAAGGTGTGCTTAATGATACAGGTGGTAAGGGAGTGTGTATTTGTAGGGGAGAGAGAGGAGGGAAACTGATAAAGTAGGCTAATCCAGCATTTGTCAAATGGTACAATCATGCAAGCATGCTCACAAGCCTGTATACAGCAGCCGTTTCAATAGAGATTATGAGGCATTGTTGTAAACCAAAGATTAACAGGCAAATCAACCAGTAACCGTCTCTGGTCTGGGATGTTTACTGGTTAGATAACCCTACCACAACCTATTGCATTCTCCTTCCCCTGTGTCCCCCACTTCCTTGTTTTCTCCCCTCTCTCTCTCTCTCTCTCTCTCTCTCTCTCTCTCTCTCTCCCCCTCTCCCTCTCTCTCATTCTCTCTCTCTCTCTCTCTCCCTCTCCTTCTCTCTCTCTCTCTCTCCCTCTAAACCGTCCTTACACTTTGGATGGTTTGTTTGCCTTGGCCCCTGCACCTGTTAACCGTCCCACAGCTCCTAGCCTTACCTGGTAACTTCCCAAAAAATCTCTCTTGGCTGCCTGAGTCCGGTCAAACGTGAGTCATCAACTGTAAGGGGAATGTTGTTTTTTCTTATGAGCCTGAAACCTCCTGCTTCACCTGCAAACAAGCTGTTTCTTCCCAATCACTTTGTCTGTCAAAGTCACGTCCCTACAGGTTTTGGGCTGGCTAATTTTCCAGAGTCGGCTGAATTTGACATGTAGGAGACGAAACCTTGTATTGATAGTTCTAAACGAAAGTTAAATTGATCTTAAAAGTTTAATAATATGCGTGATTTGCTCTCTGTGAGTAATATGGTGCGTTTATACGTAAAGGCTGCAAAGAGCTTCCAGTGTAAGATTTTAAAAAAAAAGATAATAATAAAAATCTGTCCTTGAGGCATTTGTGGCAATAATAATATAGACTGTAATGTATGCTTTGTTAAGTATAGTACAGACTGGCTGTCTCTCTCACTTTCTCTTTTCTTTTTTTCCCTTTCAGGAAGAAATGGACTTGCCTTCCATTTGTGCCCAGTCTCTGGTTTAGCTCTACGTTGTTTTCAAAAAGTAATTATACAGTTATTCACATCTCCTGTGTCTTCCTGCTTTGTTGTATTTAACAAAACACACAAGTTTTTCCTCCCAATTTCCTCCCCATTTCCTTGCTTTTTTAAAAAATTTATTTCAGCCATTCTGTCAAGTAACTGACAACACAATAAAACGCTTGGTTTGTCTTTTTATGACAATGACTTATTCCAGTGAATAACAGTTGAAATGAGGTCATTTTCTGAGAAGAAATGCTACGGTCTTTGGAGGACCCCTGGAGGGCTGCGCTCTCAACACAGGCCTAATGCAATTATGTATGCTTTTCTTTATCTTGTGCTGCCCTCTACTGGTCAAATGTATTTTACCACAATGTCTTGTGCAGTGAGGCACAAAACGGAGACAAAATACATTCGAAAACAGGACAGAGAACTTTGTGTTTAAAAGTGCACTATAATTCTGGATGTTATTTCATGTAACTGACCTACATGGGGCTATTTTGTGTTTTTTCTGTTATCTATCTGAGACTTTGACCTCAGGTTTCAGCGTTGCCTCAAGAATAATGAGGCCATCTTATGACAGCCACACCAATGTTTACACTACTAATACAGTTTATGTACATTTCATTATTAGTTAAAATGGTTTTTTCCCCTCAACAAAAGAAACGTTGTACTTTGGACATCAACGCTTCCTCGTTCCGATGAAAAAAAATAATAAAAAAATTAATGGCAGCGTTTTTAGATAAACTGTGCCACTACTCTTCAGTTTGCTTTTACATTCTATTAATAAAGTCCTACTCTTGAATTTCTGTTGTGCAATGTGTTGTGCAATCAGCATTTTGAGAAAAAGCGATATCGAGGACGCAGCGGCCAGATGTTGAATGTAATAAATGACAAGTTTTATTGTTGCACAAAAATGTACAAAATAACAAGCAAATGGACAGCACCCCCACACCCTCACAACCCACCCTCCACTGAATCCGCCAATATGAAGTCTGGAGATCTGGAACCTATGTCTACTGCAAGTCCAGTGGGCCAAGCCAAAACGCATGGTTTTCTGAGAGACGACACATCCAATTCAGATTCACCGAACAATTAAAAATGAATAAAAACACCGTATTTACACAATCTCGTCAGAACTTTTACAGCATGCCATCTATATATTTATACAGAATATGCTCGTGAAAACATACCCTTGTATAGAAAATATAAGATCAAATTAAATTAGACTAAAGGCTATAGACATCCAAAGTACAGCACTGCTTTTTGTTGCCTTTTTAATCTTTTAAATAATTTATTCGCTTTTTTTTTTTTTTCAAATACTCACTCATTTAATGACGTCATATTTCTTCTTTTTTTATTTTATTTTATGTTTTTTTTTTTTGATTTGCCTCATACTAAAAGAAAGGATCTCTAGCTGTTCATAAGCACATTTATTTTTGTAGGCCTCACAAGTGCCTGATGGAAAATCCTCTGCTTGCTCACTTATATACACCAAGTCTCTTTGAGTGAACCCTATGTGCTGTCCCATGGCTTTTTTTCTTTTCTTATTTTTCTTTTTTTTTTTTTTGTCTGTCTGGATGAGTGTGTGTGTGTGTGTGTGTGTGTGTAAGAAATTGTTTTAGAGGAAATGCTGCTCCCCACTTTGTGGCTTTGTGAGTAACCTTTTGTTCTTGTGTGTACAGAATAACGGTTTAACTTTTATTTTCATTCATTTTAAAAGGCATTGTCACAAGTATATTTGGCAATTATGTTCTCTGCTGTTGACGAGTAGGAAACTTATCCCACAACATTAATGTGTCTTCTGGACGAATAGAACTTCTGGGTGATGTGATTGGACGGAGTGCATGTATGCCCCTCCCTCACAAGCATACTGATAGCCAATGGCCAGCTGTCAGAATGAAAGGCCCTGAATGAGAAGCAGTGGTGTAATAAGCAGTTATGGCACTGGGCAGATTGTGTAGCTTCCCTAATGCTGTTTCATGATTCAGGATCATTGGGAATTCAGAAGAACAGAAGGATCTCTAAGACTTTGCTGTCTGAAGATATGTACACTCTAATAACCTACTTCACATCTGTCACATGGTTTGATATTGTTCATTTTTCATTGGTCAGAACTTCAGGTCCAAAATGACTGAATGGCTGTTTTTTGCAGTGAATACTCTGGGAGAGTATTGCTGGTACAGCTATAGTGAATAAGTCTAACAAAACCTTTCATTTTGTTACAAAACTATCCTGTGCTTTTTTTTTTCTTTTGAGTATATACAGCAATAGGTCATGTAAATTAATCTTTTACAGTTTTCTTAGTGGTTCTACTCTGTAGAGAAATGAATTTCGATTACATATGTGATTGCCAAAATGATGCCTTTAAACCAAGATCCTGTTAAAGAAAAAAAAAATTGAATTGCTCAGAGAACCACAATAACCAGAACGCATTTGATGAAGCATGTCGGTAGAGACACCAAGTCGGACTAGACACCTTTTAGAGCCACTTTTAAAACTGGTATAATTAATCGGGGTTGTTTGTTAGTCTGTGAGTGCAAAAAAGTTCTCCAGATCTACTGTGATGAATCTTATTTTTCTTTTCTTTTCTTTTTTTTTTTCTTCTGTCTAAACCTACATTTGCTAATATATATTTTCATTTTATTTGAAGTCTTATGTGTTCTCATCTGGTAGTTTGTGGTTTTGCCCCCATTTTCTGAACTTAAATATATATATTTATATATCTATAATCTTTTTTTTTTTCTTCCAGTTTTTACAAAATGAGAGACGTGGACAGTTGACAATATATATATATTTTTCTTATGCTTTTTTTTTTTCTATTTTCAGGATATTGACTTTGAAATCATTTTGCATTTCTATTCTTGTAAACAAACAGGTCTCTGAGGTTGGGTCACCCAAGACTGCTAGCCACTGGCGTTTGTTTCCCCAAAAGTCTCTTCACTTTCCTGTCTGTATTCCCTCTTTCTGTCATTCTCTCCCTCTTCTCCTCTTCTCCTCCTGCACCTCCCTCCTTCACTGAAGCAGAGCCCTGATTTGTTTGGAGGTGCTGTCATCGTTTAGGTGTCGTGTCGTATACCTGCATGATGCAAACAGTACGATGATTGGATCAGAATGATGTCATTTTAAACTGTAAAAAAGTTTTCCATTAAACAGCTCTTTTTTTGTCCCTAATTCAATTTGTTGACTTGGTTTTAAAGAAATGAAGACTTGTCCCATTCAGTCCCAAACAGATGATTAAAAAATGTACGTGATTAACTGAAAGCACTTCACAGGTCGCGTATAATTACTCTTATGCTGTGTGTCTTTCACTATCATTCTCAGAATTTAGTGTCTGATCATATATGAAGTATGCAGTAAAAAAAAAAAAAAGGGGGGGGGGGACTCCACTCTGTTCATCTGTTTTTGATCGATCGTAACCCTGTGAAAAGAAATTATTTGTATTTGTTGCTATGGATTATATATGGCTTGGTTTATGGTTCACCTACTCACCTCAGTGCGTTCAGCAGTCCCTCCACGCTGTTTGAAGGCTGCTCTTTCAACACCTTGATGCAGCCCTTCATCTGGACAACACACACACACACAGACGGAGGAAAAACTTTACAGAAAGGTCAACCATCTGTGGTCCACAACCCCCCACTGTGGCCATACAGACACACTTAAAAACACACACCCATTAGGTATTCCACACACAGTCGAACATAGACACACACACACACACACACACACACAAGTATGACTGCCGTGAACACACGCTATATTGTCAGACTGAGGGCTTATAGGGGGGTTCTTACATCAATCTTGGAGGTCTTGGCGAAGGCACCCACAGGATGGACATGGTCATAGAGGATAATAACCCCCACCATTACACGCATGCAGAATAACATGGTGTCCGTGTTGGTGAAGCGGCAACGGTACTCTCTGGTGTGAAACAGACAAACACACATCAGCTCTGCTTTATTAAGGTGACTACACACTACGGTTACGGTACTATAGCAGCTGGACTTAGAGAGAGAGAGAGAGAGAGAGAGAGAGAGAAAACTAACGAATGCTTCAAATGTTTTCTGGCAACAACATAATGTATGTAAAATGTTCCAAGTGATAATCTGAAGGAACATGGAATAAGAAGTGAATTTATAGGGGTAAGGGAGGAGAAAGACTCACGGGGTCTCCAGCATGACACGGCACACACACGCCATGGTACTTAAGCAGTCGGTGGTGTCCTCAATTGGCAATGTCTTGTTCTGTAACACGTTGCGGTATTAATGCAGTACCAATCACATGCCCTAGAGGGTGCCAACAACCCTTTTTTTTTTTTTTTTTTTTTTTTACATTTTTGAAGATGTCATTCTCTAGGTAAGTCTTGTGAAACTAAATTAATTAAAAGCAGTCCAAGAGTTTAAAGCAGTCTGCTCCATGTACCATCAGCCTCAGCCCAACAAAAGAAAACTGCCCTTTGGTGTTGTGTTTCAATAAACAGATCACAGCAGCAAGTTAGAGTCATTATTTGAACCATATGTTTTCATGGCTGACATAATAGTCCAGACAGTTCTGCACATTTCAGGTGTGTCCCTGATAAAACGTGACTTTTACTCAAGTATTTAGCTCATTAAGACAATGATAAATATCTGACCCGATGAATCGGGTGAGTTAGAGCAGGAACAGATCTCAGAGGAACACGTATTGACCAGTATTTATCATATCTTGAAAAAACTGGTTAATTTACTGTCATCTCCTTTATTTTTGATGGCTGAAATGAGCATCAGCTATAACAACAATTATAGTTTTTCCAGTGCAGAACATAAGTGATCCCATTAGGAGTAGTCAGTCATACGCAAAACTCCTGAGTAATACTCATGCTGGTATTTAGCTCATATTTGCATAAAGGAAATAAGAAAAAAAGCTTTCCACTGCAGGGGGCTGCTTGCAACTGAAATGTGTTAAGTGCTATAATTGTATTAGAGTGCTTTGCATCTTAAATGGGCTGTTTTGCAGAACAAAAGAGTTTAGATGAACTCTGTTTGCAGAAATGCATTAAATTAGCTCAGTAACACTGTAAGGCAAGCTGAGTAACCTAGCGTACGTATCACAAGACAACACAAATTTTCAACTCTATCGTCTTACCTCTGACACAAATTTAGTGGTGGCGTTACTGAGAGTTTTCAGCATGGGCGTGGCTTCAGCATAGAACAGGGACATTCGATTGGCCATCTCATTATTGACCTCATTCTCTGCCTCCAACTGCAAAAGATGTGGAAAAATATTTTACTCATTCCAAATTTTTGTGTACTCAACACATTTATGAGTGAATATGGTTGTGAATGATCTGAAATGTTAGTGGATCTGCTGGTTTTAATATATTGGTGGACTTTGCCCTGCTAATCAGATTAGAAGACTCAAGGGACAGTTCTGTGATACATCAAAGCTCTTTGATGTGGTTTCTCCACATTGCTTTTAAACAGGTGACAGTTTGCATAGCGCTGATAAGGTGTCTAGGACCACACCTGCTGGTTGTTCAGTCGATTCCTGCTTATTGTCCTCCTGTAGTAACTGAAGTCATTCTGAATGGCTGGATTTGTCATCTGTAGGAAACATGAGAAATAGGTATGACTGAAATAAGTTACATTTTAA
Organism: Chanos chanos; assembly: GCF_902362185.1. Taxonomy (NCBI): domain Eukaryota; kingdom Metazoa; phylum Chordata; class Actinopteri; order Gonorynchiformes; family Chanidae; genus Chanos; species Chanos chanos. Next base: position 10,448,974 of record NC_044506.1, on the reverse strand, counting down.
TATCAAAAGATGAATGTTGAATGAGGTCAAGCTTTAAAAAATAACCACATATTTTCTATGTTCAGCATAGTGTGTGTGTTCAGCGTAGTGTGTCTGTCTTCCTCTCCACTCACCTTTAACTCATCAAAACTGAGTGTAAAGTGCAGGATTTCGGCAAACTGCTTAGCCAGCGCCTGCTCCCTCTCCAGGTGTTGCATGGGAGCATATGGAGGGCTCGTCAGCGCCTCCAACAGGCTGCGCAGGGCATTCTCTGTAGATAAGACATGGATCAAAACATCCGTTCATTTCATGTCTCCTGGGCATTTGGAAGATTCCTGTCCTACTGTCAGTCCTTTACTCTTCTGACAAACATCATTTTGACACTTCTCCGCTGCATTCATTCATTCATTCATTCATTCATTCATTCATTCAATCAATAAGCATCTCATTCACAATTTCATTTTCATAAAATGGTGGATTACAAACAATGTTACAAAATTCTGTTACTTGTGCATCCATGCAGATCAATATGCACCGCTGAATCTCTATTCAGTATCCATAGATACCACTGACATCAGCCTTCAGACCACCTAAGACACCTCACTCTACAAGCATATGATGACTATAATGCTAGTATAAACCTGTGGTTTCTTTCTGGTTGCCAGGAAACAAAATTGCGTGTCTGAATCCACCGCTGTTTAAACTAGACTGCCTTAATTCACGATGTCCGTTTGTGGCGGCTCTGTTGAATGCTAAGCATCGACGGTACCAGTCTAATGATTTAAAATAACCTGTTCCAGGTTATGGGTTAGTTCCATGTAAAAGGAGAGATTGCGCTAATGCCGCCCAGCTCTTGTTCATGTCTGCTCTGCTTACAAATGGAGCTTGTGAGCCTAACCATCACGATCTATTAATGTCATTAGCATGCTCTGGCATGTCTCCAGAGAAACTATCCCTTCCCCTCATGAAATATGCAGCAGCATTTCTATAAATAAAAAGCTGATATGTTTTATCTTGAAGACTGCTGGGAAATTTGACTCTGGTCAGTTAGCAAGGGATTGGATCTGCAGTGTTGGAGGAAGAGTATCGGGATGTAGCGTAATACGTGTATAAATACATATAATATTTTGACGGTCATTGTTTTACAGAGTTGATGTCTTTTTGGTTTCTCCTGAGTCAGATGTCTATATATGAGGATCTTATTGAAGCATTAGCGATGCGGTTACAGGACTGTGACTCTCACGAAGTCAGCAGGGGCAAGGCGTGGGGCGCATCCGATTGACTATCACGAGCTTAAACTGCTGAGCTCTCACCATGCTCTCACCAGTCAGTTCAGTTTCCATGGAGATTTCTCTGCGAGGTCAGTCGCAGAGGAGGAGAGGTACCGGGAAACAGCTGCCTGCGTGCCTTCAAGCGTATCGCTGAAGATACGTTCCCCGTGCCCACAAATTCTACTGCCCTCTTCAAATCTCTCGTTTTACCCCTTATGCGAACTCACGTTCCCCGCTGTTCAGCCCCAAAAGCAGCCTCATTTTACCCCTTATGCGAACTCACGTTCCCCGCTGTTCAGCCCCAAAATCAGCCCCAAAAGCAGCGGTTCCCTTACCCAGTCGGAGTGAAAACTCGTAGAATCTCTTCAGTTTGGCCACCAGGGGGCACACTGCATTCCAGGCCTTCTCCTGCAGCTGTAGGTCACCTGGGTTCTGAATGGCCTGAAAAAAAAGTCACCAAAATAGAGCCTTGAGACCAATTACACATGACTAACCGCTCTTCATTTGTCCAAGCGTCACAATTAAGAAAAGATTGCTTATGCTCTACAGGACACCCTCAACATCAGCTGTTTTCCACCCACAAATGTAGCTTTTTTGATCTATTGAATCTCAGAGTGTGCACAGCTGAGTCAGCCCCACACACCCACTGCACCAAGTGTTTGCAGCTCTCAGAGAGAGAGAGAGAGAGAGAGAGAGCATGTGTCATGTAAAACCAAGCCTTTACAGAGGTGTTATCTCCTGAGCTGTGTCTCGAGAGAGAAAATATGAACAGTAATTTTCCAGCAATGTTCTGACGAAGACTGTCCTTGAAACACCCCAGCAGTGCCTTCTTACCTCTCTTATTTCTTGACCCGCCCCGTTGTAAGACTGTAACTCTGCTAGTATCCCATGAGCCTCTTCCAGCACTGCGCTAACCTGATTCCATACGGCCGTCTCTGCCTCTGTTGGTTGGGCATCTGAAGAATGACGGGTAAAGGAAGAAAAGGTTTAGCGCTACAGAATCAAACTGTCACCCTAAAACTTCGGCAGAAGTGGGAACAAATCAAAGACAACCCGAGTTTCTTGAGCTTATGGGTCCTCAGGCTCCGTAGCTTCTGTGTCACCTCTGTCACACTAAGGTTCACAAATCTTTTCCTGTTGATACCAACAATTGAATCTTACGGTGAATCTAGAGGGTTTTACAACTGTTTGTTACAATGTTAGTCAAAAAGAACAAATCACCCCCCCCCCACCCCACCCCAAAAAAACCCCAGCAAGATCTAACATAAGCCTCATCCTCTGTGCTTGAAAAGAAAAGGGAGAGAGTGTGGAGTTCTCCAGTGCTGAACCTGACATGGCGGGGAATTCTGATTCCATGTTATGAGCTAATTTTGGACTTAATATCGTTAATATTATTATCGTCTCGGTCTTTGGCACAGTGAGAGAATGCTCTTTCCAAAAAGCTTTGGGGAGGGGATTTATCAAATCCGCGCAGATTAAACTGGCCGCGATGACGGCGATGCTGTACGGTATTTGGGGATTTGTAATGTGTCGGAGTGCGTTGGAGGATTTGTCCGGGCTGAAACAGTGCGTCTGGAGGGATGGCGCGCTCTCGGGAATGGTGATAGAGTTGATTCCATGCGGAATGACCGGGATTTAACTAAACAGAGGCTCGGGCTGGATGACGCTAATACGCGTCGGCTAATCAATCTGCTCTGTCCCGTCATTGTCTTTTTATCCGCATCGGCACTTAAGAATGGAAAAAAAGCAAACAAAGAATGGTAAGAGGAGGAAAGGCTCTCAAAATAAGAGGAACAGCTGGACTGGGAACAGTCCCTTTGCTAGGTTTGAAGATGTTCAGGTTTCTGTAACACCATCAAGCTCCTCTCTCTAGGCCTCCCTCAGGATGCAGTGGATCACTGAGAGTTTTGCTTTGAGACATAGAGTCTTCTTTATTTTAATGAGCCCATCCACTTTGCTGGATGAAGCTGAAGTGAAAAGAAATTGTATTCTGGGAACTGTAGTTGTTATCGCTATACTAGTGGGACTCAGTTCCTCCCAGTTTCCCAAAGCCCTTCTCCATTTCTATAAGAGGACTGCAGTTTGTCATTTTGACACTTAAAAAAAAACATAAGCGTAGAGTTTCATAGAGGCAGAATGACATTGGACAGCTGTCGTATTTATAAACTGTAATTACTGTTTTTATATGACTGTTATAGCTATGTTAGAAGTCTTCTCTTTTGAAACTTTGTGCACACCATCTGATCCTGTTTGGCAGAGTAATTGCATGTTTGTGGCTTATGGCCATAGTGCTATCAGCTGAGCAAACAAGCAGCAGTGTTTACCCCAGGCCTTACACACACACACACACACACACACACACACACACTCTAAAACTGAGTGTCATTGCCTCACAGCTCCTCCCAGTCATCTCACCTCAGGCTTTATTTTCCCACATGCCTGTGATCTTCAAAGAGGGTGTGCGTGTGTGTGTGTTTGTGTGTGTGTCAGGTAGATTGGTGGGGGGAAAAGCACTGACATTTCAGTGGTTTTTAAGGAATATATTTTTGTAACCGTGTACATCTGCGCTCACTTTACCTACACGCTGTTTAGAATGTCTGAATGTCATGCTAAAAAATTCTTTATACTAGTAAAAGCATAAAAGTGAAATGCAGTCCGTACAAGCTTGTAACTTTTCAGGGAACAATACTTTGATCACAGAAAAAAAACCTCCAGGCCCATGAAAAAAACCCTTTTACTTTGTGTAGATGTTCACGCTAAATTGCTGTACCAACCCCATCACTTGCAAGTCAAGGCAATTCTTTCTTGAATCTTAATGTATGAGATGTAGAAATTCCAACTACAAATATTAAAGTTAGTTCTCCTCAAAAGCTTTAGAGATCATACATCGTACATCAGTGTGACAGAGGTGACTATCAACCACAGGAGAAGCAGATGGTGCAAATCAGGAGCAGGCTGCTATCCCGTTTGCTTTAAAGAGGCTTTTTATCTCAAGCCCTCTCCATAGCAACGCTGTAAACTCTATCTCATGATCATTCCCCTCTTAACTTCAAATTCACAAATTGGTTTAGTAAAATTTGGAGCTAGGGTCAAATCAACTTTGTCTGAAAGCAAACTGAAAATGTTTCAACAGTTATACAGCTGGACCTCAGGGACCCCCCGGAGAGTGACCACGCTAAACACACACCGAGCTTAACACCAGGTAGGTTGTGAATCTGGTGTACCGCCAAACAGAGGGAGGGTATTTTAGTGGTTAAACAGTAGGAGTATTAGAAAAAAAAGGAAGAGTTAAAAGGTAAAGCCACGTGAGCAGAAAAGACACATTGTTAAGGAAGTGACAGCCTCTAATCCCAAGGCCTCAGTCTATTGTCAGGTTGGGTTAAATCCACACACACACACACACACGCTCCCTTTCACAGATGGACATGGGTAAACAAGAATGTAACAGGGGCCAGCCACACATGAACAAAACCACAAAAGACAAGGAAAGCGACTGGGCTTCTGGATGAAAACCGTCCTGTTTTTTTTTTTTTCTGTTTCCATCCCGGTCCAGTGACTTTAAAAATGCAAAGCGGTGTGGCATTCTCGAGATGGCATTCGGACAAATGAAATCTCAAAAAGCAATTTTCATAGATTTGATTCGATATCAAATAGGAAAAACCACAAAACCGACTGATTGACAGTAGTTTTCGAGCTACTGAAAACTCTTGAATGGAACGCCATCTGTTAATGCACAAATAGTAGAATAATAAAAAACTAAAACTAAAATAAAATAAAAACGAAAGGGAAAAAAAAGGAGGAAATGAAAAAAAAAAAGGTCAGAGGACAGTGGATGATAGGGAACAATGACATAAAAAGGGAAAGAAACCAAAAACAAAATAAGAAGCTGATGATCTCACGTTCAAAGTCAAGGAAAACTATTGGGCCATGCTCAAGTTCGGCGCAAGCCAGCACTTTCAGGAGATTTCCCATGATCCCCCTGGAACAGAGAGAAGGGAGAAGCATGTGGGTGATGAGGGGATGGGGCAGATGTGTGTGGGTGCGTGTATGATGTGTGCGTGCATGATCATGTGTGTGTGTGTGTGTGTGTGTGTGTGTGTGTGTGTGTGGACATGTGTGGAGGACATACGGGTGAGAGGTCGGGCATAGGAAACTGATGGAAGGATCCAGATAGTGTTGTTGCAGCCTGGAGACTTGTGGCTTCCTTTAGGGGTGATGTTGACATTGTATTACATTCACAGAGAAACTCTTTTTTTTTCTTCTCATCCTCTCTCAGCTGTGAAGCATTTTGATTTTGGGATTTAAGGAATTCCCAATTAATTAAAGGAAGTCCAGAAAAGAGATATAAATATTTGCTTTGCTTCAGAGCATTGCTATTTGCGATCATTAACGCTACCACGTTACGCATGTGATTTGGGAACACTGCCAATTTCTAATTGGCGAGTAAGAAAAGAAGAGTTTCTGTAAATGCCGCCGTACTCCCAAATGCCCTCAGAGTTGACTTTCCTACTGTCCCTCCGCCATCCACAACACCTCCACCACTGATCTTACACACACACACACACACACACGCACATAAACACAAACACAAACACACACACGCACGCACACACACATATACACCTCACCCCAGTAAACACTTACTTTCAAAGTCCAGGAAAAAATGTGGACAGTTCTCTAAATCCTTGCCAAGGACCTTAATCAGGTTCCCCATGACCGGCAAACCTAGGCAAGGAAGACAACAAATACATACAGTACAGAGCAAGACAATTTCTCCTCTTCCTCATTAGACGCGCCAGCGATTATGCGCGTCCGCAAGACACCAAAACTGGAAGGAGGAACAGGACTCTTTACCCGGTGTGTTTAAAAGCATGACGATAGTGGAATATCTGTTTCAGCTGTGTGATTTGGAGCTGGAAGAGAATTGCGCTGTTGAGTTGTTTCTTGGCTTTAATGGAAGGTGTTGTTCCAGGCACGTTGTGTTTTATTATTTCTGTTAACATTTTTGTACTGAACGTGTAGATGGTTTTGTTGTGGACAATAAAAGGCAACCTTACGCCAGAGCCCTGGGCTCCTTTGGGCTAGTTTCACCTCCATGATGTAACTCTTAGCAAATGTCAGAGAGGGACTGTGTTGGAAAATTATAGAACTTGGGGAAAAAGCTATGTTTCCCTGTGTGCCCTTTGGCTAGAGTACTCTAGTGCACAGCTGTTTTCAGACTACAATGTGGCATAATGCAAGTCTCATTTTTGCTTAAAGACCAAAGCTTTGGTCTGTGAGATACTCTAATTCTTTCTGTCTGCTCAAGTTCAAAGCTTTAGGTCAGGATCAAGAACTGGGTTAAAACTCATCCTGGTATATAGCAGTAGAGGAGTATAAATATGTAAAAACTTCTGATTCATTATAAATTTCTTATTCACATTTGACGGTAAGGTCATATCCCTCATTCCATCCAAATTTGCACTGTTTGCAATTTTGTTATACTGTATACTTTGAGGTCAGATCTAGCATGTTTTGTTTTTTTTGTTCTTTTTTATTGTGAGCAGAATACTGCAAAGCATAGGAACACTACAAGGTTTAAACCACGCTACTGTACATTTTAATGTGACGGTGGTCATCGTTTTCAAAGGGCAGGTCACCTTCTGAGAAAATCACATAGGAACAGCAGAGCAGGAGACAATGGAGAGTTCAGTGAATGATATGACCGGAGTGCAGTGTGGAACTGTTTCATTGCCTACTCAACGGAATGACATGCCTCGGGGTGTTATTTATCCGCAGCCTTAAAAACGTGTTTACGAGACGTCACAGCCTTGCAAAGACTTAGCCTTGTTTTTTCTTTCTTTTCTTTTTTCACAGTTACTCAGTGTGTTATGTGTTGCATTGCAGCGTTAGCGAGAAGACTGATTATGCTGGGGGCGTGGGGAAGGGGCGGGTCCGGCAGCCATGGCTCTACACCACTGACGTTTGTACATCTAGCTCACCGATACCAACAAAACCAAGTTCAAATCCTTTAAATATATACGTATAGTCCTATAGGACTCCTTAGGAAGATGAGTATGTTATAGGGAGCTTGTACCTACCATAAAGCAGACTAATTATATTTGTTTAGCACATCTGTTTGACTGTTCAGGTCGAACATACATAACACAGAAGAAATATCGGCGTTTGTTGAGTCTTCATTGCCCTGTAGTATGAAACATGACGAGGGATGCGATGTCTAATTAAAGAGAGGACGTGACCTCACTTCGCTTTATATGAGCGAGACCCAGCTTGAGCATGTAAAGTCTTTTACGCAGTCAAACAGACGTGCAAAAAACAGACAGCGAATCCAGTAACAGAGCAAAATGGTAAAAGTACAGTCTATTAAAAGCAATCAAAGTCATACTGTGCGCAGCAGTTTAAAAAATTGAACACCAGCCTTGAGGTCGTGGTTATAAGCATGTTGGAGCGAAAACTACACGTGTGACACCATATCACACTGGAGAAAAAAAACCTGGATCCTTTGGCGTGAGGAAAGCTCAGGAGACCAGAGAACTGGAAGCAGCAGCTCCCATATGGCTCTATTAATATCACAGAAAAAAAAACAATCTATTCATTTTCTCCTGAGACTCTACTGTACACGCTGATATTATTTAACTAAGCTATTTTATCATAAACGGTAGTTTAGGGTATTCACATTTACCATCAAGTAAGATGACTAAGACTTGAATTTCATGAAGAGAAATGATCTTTAAACACCGATATCGACTTATATTTTTAGTGCCCAGCAAAGGTAAATGCCAGTTTGGCACATGGCTCTTAATGGTGATCCCGTTTTTGTTTTTTTTTGTTTTGGTTTTTTGTGGTTACGCAGAGCTCATTCACACAGAGCTAAAAGATGGCTTCTCACTCAGCTTGTTTATTACATCCTCTGATGGAGGAAAGCCTCATATCCCTAGTCTCCTGGCAACCACCAGTAGAGCCTTCTGTGGTTGGACTGCATGCCGCTCTCTCATTCTCTACATCAGTGCTTCCCATTAGCTGCTTGGTCGTAGAGCGACATGGCACTGATCACAGATCAGTGGTTGCCCCGTTTTTAGTTGTATTAGGACACCAGTCACCATACACTCTCCCTGTTCCCTTTTTACGGTTAAGCTACTGTGTATTCTGCTTTGTTTGTGCCTAAAGACGCACGTAGACGTCCTTCGCTGGTAGATAAGACGTGAGTTGTAATGAAACTACATGGCATGAATCAAGGACAGTGTTAGCCAAATTAGCCAGTATCTCTTCGCTGTCATCCCTTACCACATATATATATATATATATATATTTTAAAAAAAAGCTTTAGAGAATGACTTGTGTTTACATTAGTCTGTGCTGTTATCGCAATAAATCTCTCAGAAAGATGACCAATCACTCTCTATAGCTTTTACTTAGAAATAAATTCGGCGAGCTGACATCCATCACCGTCTGTCATCACCTACCGGCCACAAGCTCTCGCCTTCTTCTCCCTCCTTCTCTTTAATCCTCTATATCTCGTCTCTTTGTTTTCTTCTGTTTCACGCTTATCTTGTTTTTTTTTTTGTTTTTGTTTTTTCCGGAACGTCCCTCAGAATTCTCCTTCAGACCAGCTGAGCGTTAGGCCCCACGGCAGCACGAGGCAGAGGTCCTAGGGACTCTCTTGTCTTCTCTCGGTCTCTCTTCTGAGCCTCTCTCCTATCCTGCGCTCGACATCTCACTACTCTGTTTCACACTTCTCTTTTTCAGGCTTCTATTTAAAGACACGTTGTTTTTCTGCTTGCTTGAAGTTTTTTTTTTTTTTTCTGTGTGTGTGTGTGTGTGTGTGTGTGTGTGTGGTGCAATGTTTATATATAGAGGTAGGGAGGGCTAAAGAGCGAATGATAGTTGGCCAGGGGTTTAAAAGTTTTATGGACAGTATAGACTATTTATGCTGTTGGGCACCAGAAATTGACCGAGAATAAATCTGGTTTATCATTGGTATTTTCTTAAGTTCCTCAAAAATGTCCCCTGAAAAAAGAACCCGGTTCCGTATTCTTGTTTTTCTGTTTGCTAAGAGGGACATGGGAACGACCAGGTGATTTAAGCTTCTCTACCTTAAGTCAAAAATGTCTCTGTGTGTGTGTGTGTTTTTTTTTAATTCTTGAGTAAAAACAAACAAAAAAAAAGAAATGCAGAAAAGAAAAAAACACGAAACATTCATTGAAATCAAACATGACATTGCTGTGACAATCCAGTGTCTCAGTCCTGCTTAATGGCAAAGTGAAACAGCGGCGGTAACGAGGAGGAAGTGGGGCCGGTGGTTACTTGCTATCCGCCTGACAACTGATTGGTCAAAAGAATATGAAACTAGAGCAGAGGGTTGCACTTACAAACCCACTCTAGTCCCGTTTGTCTGCTCTGTTCCGCTTTCAATGGTTAATACTCAAGAAACACTAGCATTTCCAGTATGTTCAGTCAACTACAAGAATATCACACTCTTGGCAACAAACCTCCACAGGGTGAGGGTCTGAAGGGGTCGCTGCCGTGTATTCTGCATCGGCTTAAAATGATGAAACTCTGCAAGATCAAGAATCAGTGGATACGGCAATATATCTTTCTTATCTATCTTTCTTTTTCTCCATCTATTTTTCTATTCATTTCTGTTCCTTAGCTCTCTGATGCCATGTGGTAAGGTAACTGAAGTATGCGCATGACTGCATCTGGCCAGGTTTTCAGCTCATACCTCTGCTTGCAATATTCCTCAAAGTAGCACGTCACTGCATCAACCGAGGGCCTCTCTGTTCCTCTCACGGTTTACAGCATCAGCACCCACCACCTGAGAGTGAGAGAGAGAAAGAGTGAGAGAGAGAGAGAGAGAGAGAGAATCAATGTTTTAGAGATCAAAAAATGGAAAACTTGTTCTGAAAGAGCATAGAGAGGGGGGCCGGGGGGGGGGGGGTTGTGGATGGACAAAAAAAGGACTAAATATAGTGTCTGCTTTTGCCCTCTCACTGCTGCCTGCCTGCCTGCTGTGGTAGAGCGAGACAGTTTCTCTGAGTGGACAGGGTGGAGACCAGCTTAAGCCCAGAGGATCTGAATCTGCAGCAGGTGCAGAATCCTCTTCAGCTCAACACACACACACACACACACACACACACACACACACAGATACACACAGAAACACAAAGACAGAGACACACAGACACACACACACACACAGACACACACACACACGGGCTCAAATAATGCGGCGTGGGACTTAATACTGTTCAGTTATGCAGTGAGCATGGAGTGGGGGTGGTGGAAAATTGAGTTTGAGAACGGTTAAAATATGAATAATGATAAAGAATTTGTTGAGTCATGTACAGGAACAAAAGCAAAATATCAGCTCCCTTCACTGTAATGTGTGGAACAGTTTGTTCAGACTCATTTTTGGAATACTGTAGTTTTAATCAGTGAAATTGCATTTGAAATGAGCCATACTTTGCTTTGATTAATGACGACAATTTTAAGGTGTCCAAAATTAGTTTGAACAAAACAAACTTTGGCAAAGCTCACTGGAAAATGTACCATCTGTTAAATTGCAAAGTTTTCAGTCTAACCTCCCACTGTTACAGTGGAATGAAGCGCACACTGCTTAAAGGCTTTCATTCTCAGGGTGACGAGGCTAACTACTGACGTTGTAAATGGCTCTGTTGCGTCATTTAGTTGGGCAATGTACTTCAGGGGAAAAAAAGGAGTTTCCAAACTTACATAACACAGAAATAATTCCAAAATGCAGACATTAACTTTATTTTGTTGTTTTAATTTTAAAAGCCACAGCATAATCTTACCCTTGTTTACATCACTCTTAAGACAGCACAGAGGCAGCATATCTTCTGTTGCCAAATTGAATCAGAAAGAACGAACCCAAAAAAAAAAAAAGGGGGATTTGAGGCAGACCATTTTGCAATATAGATCAAATATAAATTCCTCTCACAGAACGCAGTACGTCATGAATCACAAATAAACGTACACTGGAACACTTTGAACACATGTCTCAGCCAGTCATTACATGTTCACATTATGTCAGTATATTCGGCTTTCATTCACGCCAGCTAGCGCACATGTACATGGAGTGGTCCTTTGTATAATTTCCTGTTTCTAATTTTCATTGTTCCACGTCAATCCCGCAGTCGTAAACTGGTTTGATGTACTGCAGGGAACAGTGAACGCCTGCAACTGCTCTAAAGCAACGAGCCACCAGACAAGGCGGGAAGACAATGAGGTGATTAACCTCTGGGAAGAGGAATCCTGGTTATATTTCATGGATGGGTCACAGTCCGATTCATCTCATAAGTGCCTGTGTCACTACAGTCTATAAATCTGTCCCCGCATGAAACACACGCATACACACACACACACACACACGCACGCGCGTGCACACACACACACACACACACACTCTTTCGCTCTTCTCTAAATAAGCAGTGCAGATGATGTTGAGGTTTGTGCATAATGCAGAGACGTCAAGCCCATAAATCTAACAAGAACATGCATCTCAACACGCCACCACACAAAGAGATGCGCTCTGGCCCGTAGCTTTATTACTGCACTGATGCCCTCTCCATTCAGTCCACTCTGACTGGACTCTAGTATTATCCCTGTCACAGACAAGCCACACAGTCTGATTACAGATCTCTCTCCCCCTGACTGGATCTCCTACGACAACCAATAGGAGGCATACCAGCACATGATTTCTGGATCTTTTTCTAACAGATGCTAAGACCCAAGATGATCGGTAAACAGTTTAGAAAAGTAATCATATCGCTTTACTTGTGACTCCCTCTACAGTTACCAACCACAGGCCTTTTAATGTTTGAGATGGGTAGTGTAGTATTTCTCTGCTATTAGATTCATTGATTGGGTATTGACTTTGCTGCAGTGCTGAGAGACTTCTGTCTTAATGGGTGTGCTGCAGGAGGGGTCAGCACAGGTCACCAAGGGTCACGAAGTGTTAACGGAAATGTTGTTTAGGTTGTCTTCGGTATTTAGTGAGTGAACTATTACTGCAGGCACACATACATATGAACAGAACTGCAAGAATTCATTTAGCATAATGATTTACAGGGAGAAGTTGAAAGTTTGAATAATAATTGTTGCAGAAGGCACGGCAAATCTTTATTCAATTAACCACTGCTAAGTGACTTGATTTTTGTACTCCGTCAAAGGCGAAGGAAAACCTTTAAACTAAAAGACTAGTTTCAAATAGATGCTTTTTCTTTTTATTTTTATTGCTGGCTGTACGCTACCTACCGTTTATTCATATTTTTTTCATGATGGAGCCATTGAACGAGCAACCATTTTATTTCACTGTTTACGGGCATGAGGCCAATGGCAGACTGAAGTGAAAAGAAAAGAGATCTTCAAAGTCATGTTTTCCTGAGGTGTGCTCTCCCCAAAATTGTCATCATCCAGAAAACATAAATCATATTTGGGAGACACATACCCATGTATCGCGCCTCTTTTGAAAGGCAGGATGAAAGAGGGAAGGAAAACAGCGAGAGGAACAGAGAGAGAAACAGGGGAGAACAAAAAGCCAGCACATGACAGCTTCTCCTTTTTCTTTTTTTTTTTTTTTCTTTTGACATAATCGTTCTTGTTAATTCTGGTCACTGTGGAAGTCTAATTATTCCACCTTTTCCTCTTTTTTCTTTTTTTAGATGTTCTCTACCCCCCCCCACCCCCCCATCCCCATCCCCCACCCCACCCCCCCCACCCCCCCTCCTTTCTCAGTGATGTGGGATTTTAGCGTGATAGCTAATGCTGGTCATACCATTAGCTTAGCATGGCAGAGAGCTTGCCTCGCGTGGAGCGGGAAGAAGATTCATATTGACAAAAGGCTCGTCTCTGGAGCCGATGGGAGGTGGCAGCGTCAGGACCAGCCAAGCCTCTGTGCCCCGGATTGACTGGGAATGTAATTCTACAGCTGACAAGGCTGGGATACCCAGACAACATCTCCCTCATCCGCTTCTCTGCTAACGCCGAGGCTGTGCAAGAGCCATGTGAGAGAGCTGGGAATGGAGGAAGCAAAAAAGGAGAAGGAGAGAGAGAAAGAGAGAGAGAGAGAGAGAGAGAGAGAGAGAGAGAGGGAAGGAAAGAAAAGGAAAAGGAAAAGGAGGGAACGAACGATGCTCCATTGCAACCCATCCCCCACACTCTCTCTCTCTCTCTCTTTCTATCCTTGGGTGGGAGAAAAAAAGACCCTAGAATACCACTGCATAAAAGGGCCAATCTGAAATTAGCATTGTGTTCTATGGCTCAAGGCTTGACAAAGGAACACAGAGAATAGCAAAAAGGACTCCTGGGTCTTAGGAGATTTTATCGCAAATAATTGAGCATTCGGAATATTTTTAACTTAATATGACAGCTTGTGATAAAAGAACGTGTCGAAATTTTTAAATGTTTCTGCAATGAAGCATACAGCAAACACTAACATTCGAAGAAGAAATAACAGAGCGTGCTTTGTCTATGGATAGAATTTCACAGCGCACTCAATGACCTATCACTAAAATCCACACTGCCTACTTTTTTTTTTTTCCATAGGAAATAATACTGCATTGTTTATAAATTATACACTGATTTTAACCTTGAGATGACTTCTCCTACGCTAAACGATTGTATTCTTGAAGAGCAGACTCCCTCTAAGATAACTATTACCTTTTTATGGGGAGCCATTTTGTCAGAGCAAACATGAAAGGAGCGTCATTAAGAGGAGAGACTGAACTGCTCACATGTGCTCCTGTGTTGTGGTTTCATTCCTTTCTCCCCTCGCCCCTCCTTCATTTTGACCGAGGGGTAAACAAAAGACCCTGACGCGTTAGCCCATGTTCTGCCTGCCGCGCAGTCTGACAGAAGCATTCCCGGCGAATCCTGTCAAGACCACCACACCGTTCGCCCGAGTCTCTGTCAGACCCTGTCTGCGTCTCCCCCCGTGTTTTTTTTATGCCCTCTCCCACTCTCGTCTCTAGGGATTACACCTGCGCAAGGTCATGGAGTTTTAAAAAAAAAAAAGAAAGAAAGAAAGAGAGAGAACTATCTTTAGGATCACAATGTCTTTGACAAAAGCACCCATCCCTGTGTCCTTGATTGGTGTATTGGGCTGGTGTGTGTAGCAAGCGAGCTTATCAAAATGTAATCGCTAGTATTTAAAGAATACAGAGGTCAGCTTGATCTGTTTTCTTTGTGTGTGTGTGTGTGTGTGTGTGTGTGTGTGTGTGTGCTTCATTCTGTGTGTGTCTGAGTGTTGGCCTGTGTCTGTGTGTTTATTGGTTTTGAACGGTGGGTTTCAACCTCAGATGACCTGCTTTACACGGCTATTTTAAAAATGTGTTTATCTGTGTATATGAAGCATAGATTGTTTTTATGACTATGTATGACTATGCCTTATGCTCTGTTTGTGTGTGTGTGTGTGTGTGTGTGTGTGTGTGTGTGTGTGTGCAGTGTATGTTTGTGTGCAGTGTATGTTTGTGTGTACTTGACTATGTGCCAATACACTTCGCTCCTAAAACCATGGAGAGCTCATCAAACAGTGTGGTGGCATAGTTGCCAGGCTTCCAGTGTGCCTGCTGGCCCTGTGCGCTGGGCCGTAGAGATAGGGAGATGAGAGGAGATGAGAAGCTCCAGTCTGGGCATCAGAGCCCTAGTCCCACCAGTGCTGCGTTCTCAGATAGACTCTCTTCCAAACACTGACAGCAATGCAAAAACTTCATGGATTAATTTAATCTAATCCTACAGCAATTTCAGAGATAAAAAAAAAAAAAAGAAAATATTTGAACATGAGTCGCTAACCTAACTTCAGAGCATGCAAATGAAGACCAAAAGTGACAGTGTAGATGATGTTTCCTAATCGTAGTTTAAAACAAACAAACAACAAGAAAAAAAAGGTTAATCCTCCAACCTGCCTTGTACAGATGGTAATGCAGCTTAACAAACAATTAACAAACAGGAGTCATTGCTCCATTTTCTTGTCATATGTCAGATTCTCTTGAAAATATTCCAAATATTGTCTATTTCAGTATTCTCTCGCTAAATGTGCAGCATGTGTTTTGTCTTTGTCTTTCTGTGTGTTACTTTTAATGACCCCCCCCCCCCCCCAAAAAAAACCCTTTAAAAATAGGTCAAGTGCTTTTTTCTTTTGAACTGTCTCAGTCATTCTTTTGTGTATTTGTTTTGTTTTCTTTTGGTTTGGTTTGGTTTGGTTTGGTTTGGTTTGGTTTTGTTTCAGTCTGGTTTGGTTCCAATTGGCTCTGAGGCTGTGTAAAGATAATTGTTAAACTGCATTTGTTTTGTTCTTGTTTGTTTGTTTGTTTTTTACTTTCAGATTTTTAGAAGCATTCTGTGAGTGTCCACCCCGTCTGCATACTGAAGTATACATGCAGATTTTCACAGTTTTTTTTTTTTGTTTTTTTTTTCATGGTCCAGACTCATGTTAGTCATTTGAATAGCACTGTCAGTTACTGTGGTCTAGCAGGAAATGCTACTGTATCCCACGTGACCGAGTTTAAACCAAAGAAGAAAAAAAAAACTGAACAGAGGCAGCTCAAGCTCTCAAGAGCGACCCTGACAATACCGACATCCATCCCAAATAAAATGTGTTTCAGTTAGATGAAAAATTGCATACTTCAGACCATAGAATTTCAAAATAACCGGAAAAAAAAATTGTCTTTCCTTGCTTCATTGTATATGAAGACTGAATCCAAATGAACCGAAACTGTGCTTAACTTGATGATTTGTGTCAATGCAATTAACTCAAGGGTACTGAGGGAAACCATAAAGAATTTGATAAAAAGCAATGATAATTTATTTCTGGTTATGCAATATTAATGATAAGTGAGATATGGCAACTTGCCAGGAAACAATCAGATAATTTAAGAAGAAAAGGAAGAGGATATGCTGTTTAATCTTACACCTCTCTAAGGTGTCGTGAGGAGAAACACCGCCAATAATTCTCACATTCTCATGGTCGAGAAACTAAGCCTTAAGGTTACGTTTCATTATCACTGATAAAATAAAACAATAATTTTGATGTTGCGTATTATACACAGCATCCCATGATGACATGATCATATTCTGTCCCTAATGGGATCAGAGTGGATCTAATCTTATAATCTCAGATTACCAACACTCTGGGATGATAAGCAAATTTGGAATTAGGAGGTGTGTGTATGCCCGCCTACACACGGGCCTTTTAACCTCAGACCACGAAAACAGAAACACAAAATTACAGTCGCAGCTGTTCTCTGTGGTAGAGAAAATGTCATTCTTTTACAAACAGAAAGTGGGTAAAAGATCTCCACTGAGAATTAAAATTTAAAAAGAAGAATGAAAGAATTGGAAATCGATATCATGATAAATTCATGATGTTTAAAGGCATAAAATGTGTCACTAGGCAGCTTCGCTAATGTTTTTTATTATTCGGAGGGATTTTTTTTAATCCTTTCATGGTTTATGTGTTGACTGTCAAACCACTGTTGTGATGAATGAAAGCATTTCCCCAGAATGAAACAGTCATAATTATATGATTGTTTTTTCCATGTTATGGATGGTCAGAGAATCTGTAGTTTAATGTCCACAGAGGAATTTGGTTTCACCTGGAAAGTAAGTCTTCCTTTTTGTTTTGCTTTTTCCTTTTTGTAAAATAAATAAATAGAGGAACATAATATTGTATGGTATACAGAGGGTCATGGGATATATACCACTTTGTTTGTTTTGTTGTAGTTACTTGCTAATTCGTATATCATCGTGCAAGAGGACGTGTTATTAAACCAATTTAATGACCTATTGATATTAAAGGGAAATTTGATATAAAGTAACACTAACACAGCATTTGGGTCTGGAAGTACAGAACATGTAGGGATTAGGAATGTTTTGTTCAGTAGCGTTTTGCGTAAAACACTTTTTCATTAATCCAGTAAACCGGAGTGTTTTACCATGGGGGAACATTCATTGTATCACCAAGGACCGGTTTCAGGGATTTCAATGTAATGTCTTTTAGTAGATAATCCATACAAATTCTTTAAGAGATTAGAAGGATTTGTCAGTCTGTAAGACTGTCTTATCAATGAACCTGTCTTTTTCAATCCTAAACAGCTCCCCTGTCTCCAAAACCCATTCTATTACAGTACACTGTGATCTTTCCAATACCGATCAGACATATTTATGTGGTCCATCACCTTCTCTTCACAAAATGCACAACCATCCACTGTTCTTAGACCAGTCTAAACATCACACGGTGGCCTTTTCACAAGCATATACACAGACACGCATTAAATCATGCTACGCCGATGATAACTGGGCTTGTCTCAAGGTTAGCCCAGGTGCAAAGCACCTCCTTCTCTCAGGCAACCCTCTGTGATCAGACGAGCATATCCCCCAAACCCACCTTAGAACACACCACGACCCACAGGCCTAGCGCTGTCCGTTATTACCATGGTCTAACACTTTATCGGAGGAGATTCTGTCGGTGATAGGCACTGGGTGGTTAGCTACACCTAGCAACACATCAGCAGCCCCTGTTTAGGACAGCTCAGAGAGTGAAAAAGGAAACAGATACCATGTAATATCACCCTGCACCCTGCACACACATAAGATCTGTGCACATTTCAATTCATCTTCTCTTCTCCTCAGTCAAGCATAACAATATTATGAGCGTATTAGCTACAGAGCGTGCTTTAATGAAACCACGCTCTTAATGGTTAAACAGTATGACAGGAAGATGGAAATGTTTTTTTCAAGTGCACAGTTACATGCATTTGCCCAGTCGAAGCTAAAGAGACATGATGCTAACAAAGACGCTGCTTGGAAAGGGTCAGAGAGATGGAATGTGGAGTGGATGGAGATGAGACACAGGCAGACAGCTACTGACAGAGAGGTAGACTGAGAGAGAGAGCGAGAGAGAGAGAGAGAGAGAGAGAGAGAGAGAGAGAAATGCAGACAGGCATGTTTCCATGGGCGAAGGGGAAAGATTTGGGGTGAGAAACTTGCATCATCGACTGCAGCCAATGAGAATCCTCCTACAAAATGTTCAAAGGGAGTGTCCTAGCAACAGACGAGTAAATACATTTACAGGCTTAGTTGATTCACTGTATGAAAAACACACATATGTGCATTTATGTTTCCTGCAAAATCCTGACCACATTCTCAACACGGATGACACAGCTATTCCTTTATTATTTTTTATATTTTACAGGCTCGTGGTTGTAGCTATGTGGTTCAGTCAACCACGGGGTTTGAATGCAGTAAAATTGAGGGAAGGTGGGTTTAAAAAATGATATTTGATTTATAATCCTGTTTAATCATTTTCCATGATATTATTTGAGGAAATAATAATGCACAATGCCATCAATGAAGACAGCAATTAAAATAAAAAGATAAACCTATATCTCCATCTATCTATATATACATATGTATATATATTTTTTTGCTTCCCAAATCTGGCAGTGCCTTCAGCATCTCTGGCTTTGTTATGTCACATGCTTACACAGTTGCAGATGTTGTATATGTATCCGTGTGTAAATGATGAAAATGTGAGCATAACCATGATGAACATGCAGGAAGGCTTGTATCATTTTTCCGTCACTGCAAATCCATTCATCTGGCTAACAGATTACACAGTTACGTGAAAGACTTTTTAAAGATCTTAGCCATCCCTCCACAAATTAGTATTTCTTTCTATCCATTTATTTGGCTACCAATTTGTTTCTTTGTCTGCTTCTCCCCCTTTCTTTCCTTCCCTCTCTCTCTCTCTCTTTCTTTCACACATACGCACACACGCACACACGCACACAGTGTGAACCTCAGATGTGTGCTGTGTACATGTATGACAGATCCCTGTAGTGGTTTCATTCACACATTTTCCACTCTTCTTCCCTTAGGAATGAATTCCCTCCTTGGTTCTTACCTCTGTTCATTAGAGGGCAGGCAGGCAACGAAAAAGGAGTGGTTCATCTTTCCTTTCATTCATTCTTTCATTCATTTTTTCTCTCTTTCCCTCACTTTCCTCTTTTTTTCTCATTTGTACCCACCCCTACTGCTGGGCGAGAGCATTTCAAAGCTATTGTTTTTAGCTGTGAGCACATGCACACACATACACACACATATGATGACACACATACTAATTAGCCCTACATGTTTAACGTTTCTCATAGTAAGGCCATGTATATTTGACCTCAACCTTAGAGTGTCACTTCAATCAACCATGCCAACTTTTAATATGAATGTGAATCAATAAAATAATCTATGTGAGTAAAGCATAAATTTGTAACACGCTATGCACGTAATGGATCTGTAGGTGCACTAATGATTTCGTGTCATGCATGTAAGAGGCTCTGATTCAATATTATGAGGTGTATAGATATACCCCAGTATGAATTTCTCAAAGGCGGGCTTCTTATTGTACGCTGGCATACTCAGTGTCCTTACAGCCCAGCACGGATCTGAGGTGTGTGTGTGTAAAGGTAGGAACTGGTTCACTTAACACAACACACACACAGACACACACACACAGACACACACACACACACTGCAGACCCCATGCTGTAACATGTGTGTGTGTGTTTGCAGTATTATAATGCACTGCAGTGAAAGAGGACAAGCCCTGGTTGACCGATCTCTGAGCTGTGAAAGTAGCACACTGCTCATTTCCCTCTCCATCCATCCATCCATCCATCCATCCCTCCCTCGCTCCTCCGCATCCTTTCCCAACCCCGGTCTAGCTCTCCTTTAGCTGGCCACAGTGCCTGCTGGTATGGGGTGTCTTAAGATGCGAAACCTGATCCTGCTATTCTCTGTACTACCCTCAATCTCTCAGCATCGTTTCAGACAAGAGGAATGAATTGAATAGAGACAAAAGGGAAGGAGATAGACAAGGACAGAGAAAGAAATAGAGGTTAAAAACAAAGAAAGAGAGTGAGTGATTCTGCTTACCGGCTAGATGTGTTACGGGGAGACAACAGGCGTTCTGCTCTTTCTTCAGCCAAAACAGGGGAAAAAGAAAGAACGGAGAGATCAAATGAAGAGAGGGAAAAGAGAATTAACAACCCCCCCGGAGAACACAAAGGACAGTAGCTGGAGGGGGGGTGGGGGGCTCCTTTATCCCAGTAAGCTGCAGGGCTTTGGTTTTTCCCTAAACACACGACTAGAGTCTACTACAACCACAACCTTGTGCCGTGCCTCCCTCTCTCTCTCTCTTTCACTCTCTCTCTCTTTCTCTCTCTCACTTGCTCCCTCTTGCGTGCTCCCTCACTCACCAAATGCTCTCTCTCTCTCTCTGTCTCTCTGCACTCAAGACAGTCCCTGCTCATCTGTGTGAAATGGAACGCTGTGTACCTCTCTCCCGCCCTCTCTCTGTCTCCCTCTCTCTCTCTCTCTCTCCCTCTCACTCTCTCTTTCTTTGCCTTTTCAATATACCTCCCTCCCTACACTCTTCTCTCTCTCTCTCTCTCTCTCTCTCTCTCTCTCTTCCTCACTCTCTCACAAAGACCCCCACAACCCCACCCCCATAACACCCCCTCCCCCTGGCTAACAACTGACATCTACAAAGCCTGCTGGTGAGAATGGGGTCTGTGTTGTGTGTGTATGTGTGTGTGTGTGTGTGTGTGTGTGTGTGTGAGTGTGTCAGAGGGGCAGTTAACCCTTCCCAGTCCGAGCCCCCCGTGGCAGGTGTGTCCGTGGCTGCGTGTAAAGCGGACCCCGAGAGAGGCTACGTCTGGCGGCCTGTCGCCGTGGCAATGGAACAGGGCAAATGAGCCGTGTCTAAGTGGGTCAATGTCACATGAACAGAATAGCCATTGTTTGTCCTTGCAGGTCTGTCTCTCCCGCTTAGTCGACAACAAGCCCACCCTAGACCCGTGCAATCACGGCACCCCTACCATCAGCCAATGGTGCAAGCCCTCTCCAATCTCCATTCAGGCATCCCAAGGCTGGTCAAGGAGACAGACTCTTATCCTGGAGTAAAATATTGCCCATGAAAAGTGTCAGATACAGCCGTGATCCAGCCAGAGCGTAGTCAGAGTTTCTCTGTCATTTTCACCACACTCCTCCACATGTCCAGATGTGTCTTTTAATTCTTACTGTGCATCTCCGTAAGAAAACAACCATCATCACTCTTTCTCAGGGTTTGTATTACTTCCATGACCATGAAAAACTGCAGTTGGTCTACAGTACGTGTGTATTGAAATTATACACAAATATTCTGTAATTGCTGTGTGGCGTGTGGATAATTAATATGCGGCAAATACGACCTGATTGATTTTTAATTGCAAGTACTTTCAACTTTCAATTCCAGGTTGATGCTGATGGCAATTTCTTATAGCCTAACTGGTGCTCATTTAACTCCATGAAGCTCTCCTTGGCAAAGAGGTTTTTTTCCCCTGTTTCATCTTTTTTCTTCTCAGCCTTTAATTATACAACTGACCTTTTCCCTTGAACTGGATGAAATAAATGTTCTTCCTTCCAAATAGTGGCCTATTATATTAAATTACTGAAAAACAACATTGACACATTATCTACCACAATTATTATTAAAAAAATTAATGACAGACTTGTATGCAAGGCATATAGTTATGGTGCCTTTAATAACTCTGAGGTGTACTGTGGCCATTACCAACAAAACAGTTATGCTACACAGTGAATGACCTTTTTAGTGAGAAAAAAAAAAAAAGCAAGCAGTCATATCAAAGAAAGGAAAGTTCCAAGGCACTCGTGAATGTGACTGATGATAAATGCACACAGACTGAAGTGAGAGGTGGCTGTGAAAATTATTTTAAACTTGCTCACCCTCAGCACGAGCTGCAACAGTTTTGTGGTGGCGCGAAGCAGAGGAAACAGACAAATACTCGTCTAATAATAGGACCGGCCCTTCCTGTCATGCAGTCCCCTTCAGAAAGAGGATATAGTATATGAAGTTTCACTTTCGGTCATTTTCTCTCATGTGTTTGCCCTTTTTTTTTTTCTCTTTCATCCGTTTGTCATCTTCTGTTATGCTGTATTTAGTATATGCTTACTTACTGTACAGCTATTGCTGTTTCCACTTGTCAGTTATTTCTTTTATGTCAAGTATTTGTTTTTAAGATTTTCAAGATTGTATGTTGCTTTGTACTTTAAAATAAAGTATATTTGATTGAAGCTGATTGCCTCACAAAAGTTTTTAACCGGCTGGATATAAAAAGAAAAAAAAGAACCCAAACCCTAACTAGTGTCACTTCTTAAAAAGAAAATACATGAAACTACATTTCCCAGCATGCTCTGCTGAGGGCATGTGTAGAGGATAAACACAGCTGTAGAGCATCAGCTCATGGTCACCTATATCAACCTCTGATGTCATAAAAGGCCTACACGTTGCTAGGTGACAGAAACTGGACCAGGATGGGACAAACATGTTTTGTGACCAGTCATTAAGTAGACAGGCAAGATTCTACTTGACAATTTCCTGACCAGTTCAGCTTTGTCCTTATCAGTGTCTACATCTTCTACCTGTTCTTATAATACCTCCTTAAGACTGTGAGAAAATAGTAGTATATATGTCAGATAGGAAATGAAAAATGACAAATTGATTAAGAAAAAAACCCTTGAGCTGAATGAAAGTTGACGGATCCGACTTCACTGAAAACAATCGAAGGACGATCACAGAATTTATTGTCCAAGTCTATAGTCACCTCACCTGAACCCAGGATAAAACGTATCAAAACGCTACCATTCATTAATGATTGCACAGGGCCGTCGCTACGTACACGCGCCTCACGCGCCGTGCGTAGGGTGCCAAGTGCCGGAGGGGGCACCAAAACAGCCTGATGATGATCATAATAATCATAATGCTCTATACTGTAATATATACTGGTACTGTAGAGTTCTGGTTTTCATATCTGTAACACTGATAATGAACATACAGTATATTTCTTCAGTTTAAAGAAGATTGCACTTCCAAATATTTGTGTATTTTTTGGGGATTGGGGGGTGGGGGGGGGGGGGGCAGCCAAATGGCCAGCAGCGGTGCTGTGATTGCACCATAAAGTCTTAAAGGTTTTACCATTCTTTGTGAAAAAATGTAACTGACACACACACATACACACAAAAAAAACATTGCTCACTCTTTCCCCCGCTTTTATCCCTCTTTTTGATAATGTGAATATTATCCCATTGACCTAAATTCTCTGTGTATCGGTGAAACTGCATATTTTCTCTCTGTCTGATGTCTAAAGTCATCTTTTTCAACCCTTTTATGAACCCTGAGAATCAACATGAGCTGTAGCACAGAGATACACTGCTCAAATCTCATCACGCCGTGAAATAGGGAGCACTGTAAGCTATTGGAACCGGGCCCACACTTGTGTGAATGCACATAATGTACTCTGAGATGACTGTCTGTGGGGGTGTGTGTGTAGGTGTGTGAGCATGTGCGCACGTTATGTGAATAAAATTCCCAGAGAGAGAGAGAGAGAGAGAGAGAGGGAGAGAGGTCACATAATTAATGTTCAGCTGAGACATTTTAGATACTATGACAGCAGGTTGATAGAGAAACTGTATTGCAGAAATAAGTATCTGATAAGGATACGTCTTCAGAGAGATGTTTTCCTAGTGCTGGCTGCAGTCAACCTCATTACATGTACCCTACATTCATTATGTGTCTGAATAAATTTGAACTTTCAGCACATTCATTTGATCAAAGGTACTATTTCACTGTTCAGACAGCATTTTTTATGTCAGCTTTATACTATACCCCGTCGAATGGATTTTTATATCATTTTATGCCATATGTTTGTTTTTCTGTTTTATTTTCAGTACATATGTAAATGACAGGTTCCATACTGAATCCCTCTGTGCCTGCCTGCTGAACATTCTAGGACGTAGCAGGTGGAGCTTGGAAGAATCCAGCCTCTATTTGGTAAAATATTTATACCTGGGAATCGTTTCCATGCAGTTTAAAGTTAGCCATCTATTATTTATGTTTTGTCCATTATTTTTTGGGTCAATTGTCCCGTCTTGTGGGTTTTTCGCTCGCAATCTTGGATGGAAATGTGTGCAAAGCTTTAAGGTGTTTTGAATCAGTTGAGCATTCTGACGTGTGGTCCTTAAGATGTATACCTTTGTTTGTACAGACCATAAATCTACTGGTTAATTTTCAGTACTAAACCAACATTCTTACAATAACAGCTGTATTTTCTTGTGTCATTATAATAACATTGTAATGGTAACCACCCCAACAAGCCACACTGTACAATATATATGTAAAAAGATGGGGTCCTTTCCTAGCAACCAGTCAGCAATATGCTAAAATCTAGTTTGGAGACAAACGTGGACTTAGTTGTCAAAAAGATATTAATTCTTAGCTTGATGGAGACAACATAGTCAAAGTCTATGTTAGCATCTGTAATCATTTGATATGTTTCTCAGAGTCACTAACCACGGACAATATCATAACTGTACCACCAGTGACTGAAGGAAATTTCAAGCAGCTACCAATGTCGTATTCATTTGAAAATCTATAGTTGTACTCAATGAATAGTGCTCAGAATTTCTCTCCGGAGTTTCTCTCCGCCAGAACATTTAGAGACCAAGGTGCCATGGAAGTTGCAGCAGAATTTATCATTGCATTTTAGTAAGCTAACAACTGTTCATTTGAGGATATTATGTGGTGATTCTGGGAATGTTGCCTGTCCTTTGCCCACATGAAATGATTCTGAGTGTTTAGTCACATTTTCTTGCTAAGTGTTACTATTTTGCAGATTTGGTCTTGATGGGAATCTCAATCAGTCTGGTCCTGTGCGCTCCCCCTTTTGTTTCTTTGTGAGCTATTTTAATCCACTTTTTCGTCCTCAGCGGTGACTGCGCTTAGCATACCATCTTTTTCGGTGATGACGGATTTGTGTGAGTTTCATCATTGTTAAAATGAGAGGTCACACTGCAGGTCTAGCGTTTGGCATTAAGAGACAGAGTAGAGAGAGGAAAGTCTTTATATGGTCTCTCAGTGAATGATGTTCTCAGGGCTGTTCTGATGCCACAGGCATCTGAAAATAACACCATATAACATTCAGTGATGTTCTATCATCCCACAGAACAACCCACAGACATACTAATCACCTGCCTCTACCGCCTTTCTCTCTCTCTCTCTCTCTCTCTCTCTCTCTCTCTCTCTCTCTTACGCACAGCTTTTACTCTCTGTATCTGCCTCTCTTTCTCTCCCATTCTCCCTCCTTCACACCCTGCGTATAGCCTATTTTTGTCCTTTTATTCGGAACCACTAAGGAACTGGTGTTACTCACCATCCTCATTGCTCACCCTCTCCCCCTCCCCTCTCTGTTCTTTCTGTCACATTCACAGCTCTTCTGCACACCCCTGCTGCTAGTACACAGATAGTACAATCCAACTGCACTCTCGCTTGCTGTCCTCACTCGTTCTCACTCTCTCCTTATAAGGGCAAAATGCATTGAGAAAGACAGGGAAAGGGGACTGTACCAGCACAGACGGGCAGGTAGGGGGACAGTGGCTCTGTGGAGGAGAGAGAGAGAGAGAGAGAGAGAGAGAGTTGTACTAGGAATGGACCGAGGGAAGGAAAGCGCAGATGGTTCTGAAAAGACAGCGCCCTAAGATCAGTGTAGAGAGAGAGGGAATGAGAGAATCTACAATACACAGAATGAATGAATGAAGATAAACAGACATAGATAGATAGATAGATAGATAGATAGATAGATAGATAGATAGATAGATAGATAGATGGATAGATAGATAGATAGATAGATAGATAGATAGATAGATAGATAGATAGATAGATAGATAGATAGATAGATAGAGTTTTAGCACTTTACCAGATGGATTTTCCAGAAGCCCTGTATAAGAGATTATACTGGTGCCCTTCTGTTTCTAAACTCACATGTAAGACTAGCTCTCCTCATGCCTACACTAAACACCTGACACTGTACTCTCATAGCAGTGTGTAAAACTCTCTTAGCATTGTGTCACTTCACTGTTTGTATGTGTAACTTTTCCCTAGTGAGCATACACAAACATTCACACACATTCTCACACACCACATGCATTATTCTGCCGTTCTGATAGTATTGTGGGTGGGCAGTGAATGAGCACTGGACACTGTTTGAATGTGTCTGTGTCCGTTTCTGTGGGTTGGATGTGCAGGTTAAATGAATTTGCTCTAAGCTACAGAGGTTCATTTTGTGTTGACAGTATTCTATTGGCCAATTCAAATCAAATGCCATACGGTATCATGAGAGCAGCTTACAGGAGATGCCTGAACATGGGGCACATCAGCACAGCTAACGAGGGAAAGGCTCTTCAGCATGACAACTTTCCCTGGAGTCTCAGTCAGTGTTCAAATGCCATAGCCAGAGATCAATGGACAGACAAGCATACTCTTTATCAGTGCTTATAGCTAAACATGCATACTAATCATGGGAATCAACTGCACTGTATCCTTTAAAGCTGCTATGACAATGTCCATCTGAATAGCACTGAACTGGATTGAACTGAACTGAACTGAACTGAACTGAATTGAATTGAATTGAATTGAATTGAATTGAATTGAATTGAATTAATACACTCAGCACATACTAACTCTCAATCTTAGGTTGATTTAAGACATTGCTTGACTAAACTGTGATTAGAGAAGTATTAATTAATGATATACTACAGAATACAATGATCATTATATAGAATACAGTAGTAATTACCTCGGTTATTGATTTTCTTGTACCACATAGTTTAGCGTTTGTTTGAATTGTCTGCGCTGAAGCTGGCTACAGTTTCCTCTATATTGACTTCCACCAGTCCATGTGCTGGATTTTATTTTCAGCCCATTGGTTTGTTAACTGAACTTTCCATATTGGGGACTGATCTATGAGCTTGATTTGATTTGGATTGTGCAGTATAGAGCTGAGAGAGCCAAACGTATACTGTAGGTTTGTGTGTGTAGTTTAGGAGGCTTATTGACTGTTACTGCTGTATTGAGTGTATTGAAGTCTGCCTGTGGCATTGCAGCAGGGGTTAATGTCACCATGACTATAGCAATCTCTCCAACTTCCTCTCTGCCTGGAGCGCTGTGGATTATAGACACATTCTCTCTCTCTCTCTCTCTCTCTCTCTCTCTCTCTCTCTCTCTCTCTCTCTGTCTCTCTCCCTCTCTCTGCCCCCCCCCACTCTCTTTCTCTTTCTCTGCCCCCCCTCCCTCTCTCTCTCTCTCTCTCTCTCTCTGTTAAAACCTCGTCTTTTTACCCTCTCTGTAAGCCTGTTTGTTGTTGGGTAATTGCAGTGGCCGTCTGGGTACAGAGAACCAGGGTGTTTTCTTGTCTCATTTTCTTAGTCATGTGGAAGGAGTGGGAGGGAGCAAGTGAGTAATGTCACCTGTCCGCATCCAGCCCCTCCTTTAGGTTTGGATTATCTTGTTGTCATCAGTGTGGTGAGAGGGGATGTGTGTGTGTGTGTGTGTGTGTGTGTGTGTGTGTGTGTGTGTGTGTGTTTATCTAGGCAAACTGTCGGCTCAGCTGGAGCTGCTCAGCATTTCACACTGATTGTACAGCACAGAGGAAATGAGAGGAGGAGAGGGGAAGGAGAGGAGGGGAGAAAAAACAAAGGGGTTATGATACCAGGCTGCAGACAGGTCTAAACTGATGCTGAGTTTGCTTGGATGGGAAAGTGTGATGTTTGCTTTTTGTTTTAGTGCCTCATCACAGCCTGTGATCTGTGTGTGTGTGTGTGTGTGTGTGTGTGTGTGTGTGTGTGTGTCAAATTTTTCTGAGAGGTTCTTGCAGGCTTTAGATTTTTTCTGTGTATTTCCCTGCTTTATTTTGACAGCAGGAGAGGAGATGAAAGCTCTGAGAACTCAGGGCTATAATGATGGGGAGAGGATGCTAATCCATTTAGTCACAGGTCCCTCCGCAGATATGAGGGGGGAAAAGAGAAGCAATAAACGAATTAAAAAAAGGCAGTGCATTAATTGCAGTCGCCACTATGACATGACAGTGAGGCTTCTGAGTGTGTGTGTGTGTGTATGTGTGTGTGTGTGTATGTGTGTGGGGGTTTATGCGTGGAGTAGAGGGCTATCAGTGGGGAATTGGGGGCTTCATATCTTCAGAAACATCTGTTCTGCTAATCTTTTTCAACCTGTGGGCACTCAACATTTACCCACAAGTCTCTGTTAACGCAGTCATCCCCTTAGGCATTCTGGACTGCAGTTAGGCACCCCATAAGAGACTGACGCATCTTTCAAAGAGAGAGGAGTGAAGGCTAATCCTAATCTGGATTAATGAGATTAGTGTGGAGATAAGGAGTGTATCTAAATTCCACTGAGAAATACTAATATGAGCAGCATAACCATACTCATATCACTTAAATAATTGGAGGTGAAGACAGAGGAATAAGCAATAAGCTATGCCAATCCAACAGATGTCTGAAGATTTTAAATCACAGGACGTGGATGAAAATATTACATTGAACTGTGCTTAATCCAAATTCATGCAAAAAAAAAAAATCATAATTTCAATCAAAATTTTATAAATGGTGAGTTCCTATGAGGACAAAGCTATAGACACGTCATAGAGTCCTCTTCTCCTTCTTTGTCTCACCTTCACTTAGTGAATAAGAGAGTGAATAACAGAGGTTTTTGTCAGGTGACACATATCCCAAATCTTATAGTTCGCCTACCTTTTACCAGTCCTCCACTACACAGTGTTACGTGATACGTTGACATGTACTGAGGATTCAGGGCAAAATGTACAAATAATCTGAGAGACAGATGAATAGGCACAGTGGTCGAGTAACTTCTCTGACCCTACATGCATCACAGTTATATAAAAGCACACATTAGAAAGTGCCTACAGGGCAGAGAGAGGGAGTGAATGAAAGAGGAACGAGCTTGCTTGATTCTATGACTTTGACTTGTCTAACTATGGTAGGAAAACCCAATTTCTCTCTCTTTTCCTCTCTCTTTCTTAGTGTCACCAAAGTATAGCAAAAGATCATGAAAATGAAAAACAGGAAAACCAAACAGGAACACAGCACATAACGTACAATTTAAAAATGGAGCATCAGTCAAATGAACCATTTCATGTCACTTTTGTGAGAATGTACCTACACTATGTGCGCATATGTTTCTGCGTGTGTGTGTGTGTGTGTATATGTGTGTGTGTGTGTGTGCATGATCCTGTGTGGTTATTACATGCATGAAGAAAGATAGACAAAGAGAAAGGTCAGTTGTGTGGGGGCTGCCTACATGTAGAGCAGTTATACGCTTCACTGAATATTCAAAAAAGCCTTTGTATCTCACACATAGGACACAGTGTGCCATGAAGTACATTACCACAGTACAATACAGTGACTAGTGCATGTTGTGATACTGATATATCCAATGTTAATATTTACAGCACAGACCCTTACATATACATGTATGACTGTGCATATATACATTTATGTGTGTTTATGTCGTGTATGCGTGTGTGTATATGTGTATGTATGCATGCATTTGTGCCTGTCTGTGTTGTGTATGTGTTCGTTCACATGTATATGTTTGCATACATACATAAATGCTGTACATGTGTGGATGGCTGTGTGTGTGTGTCTGCATGTGTGTGAGCATATGTGTGTGTGTGTATGTGTGCATGTGCACGTGTGTGTGTGTGTGTGTGTGTGTGTGTGTGTGTGTGTGTGTGTGTGTGTGTATCTCGGCTGTATGGGTCATATCAATCCTGTGGCGAGGGAACAGCAGCTGCTCCAGGCTTTGGTGTCCATATGGAGCCGTCATCTCCAAGGAGACGTTTCCCAACCTGCAGGGACATGACGTAGCTCACACAACAGCTCATAACTATTGTTGTTAGTGCAGTTCAGTGTGATTTTACTGTATAGTGCTTCCCCACAGTACACATTTCACAAAGCTACTTTGCAGAGTAGCACAACTAAGACCCCAAGTGAGTAGACTCTAAGAAAAGAGTGTTCCAGAAAAAAAAAAAAAAAAAACATTCTTTGGCTGTGATACAAAGAAGCCTCGAGAGGCAAAAGGACTCAAAAGGGGGAACCCATCCTCCTCTAGCATTTAACTTATTTTAAGGAATAAAGAGCCAAAAGCTCTTTGAAATATGAGATCCATCTTAGCAAAGCAAAATGATTGTGTAAATAAATGCAGAAACAGTAAGGCAGGGTAACGGTTTATGAGGCAGCCCTCGATAAGAGCCAATCAGGAGGTAAGTTCAGGACAAACTTTAGCAGGAGAGGCAGGTTGTCAGAAGAACAGGCAGGGAGCCTGGCAGGCAGGTGGACAGACAGGCAGGCATGCCGGCTCAGAGTGCTACTCTCAGCACTTAAGTGGATGATCGTATTGGTAGATTGTGAGACGTGCTGAGTCTGGCAGGTCATTCATTCTTCATCTGTGTCTGGGGCAGGTGCCCTGGAGGTGGGTAGAGAGAGAGAGAGAGAGAGAGAATGAGAGTGTGTGTGTAGGCATGGGTCAATAACCACGATCCTGGTGCAACAGTCAGTTCAAATAGATGGTGGTATGCATCTCACCTGTCATATGTATGTGCTAAAAAAGAAACTTCTAGTTTTGGTTGAAGTGAGCATTTACGCGTGAAAGGCGGGGAGCCAATCAGGAGCTGGGACGAGATCAGTTATAGATATCAGCGCTGAGGGTGGCAGGGATGATTATCAGGCAGGGGTATTACATTGAAGGAGCTGCATTGGATTTATCTGGACCTCCAGGCAGTCCATCCTTATGAGGGATGAAAGGAAGGAGGAGAGGAAAGTGTTTGTAAAAGAAGAGAGTGTGTGTGGATGGTGTGGTGGGCTAAGTGCAGTAATGAAAGACAGCATCATTGAAAGAGAGAGCCGGGGGGGGGGTTGGGTCAGACCCACATGAAGACTCACTGAGACTACAGCACCCCACTAACGCACACTCAACTAACAGAAGCAATCATCACTTCTGTTTTATTGGAATTCAGCATGAGGAAGTCGCCAGTCATCCAGTTTCTTATGTCCTCGGGGCACTGGTCCGTTTTAGAGAACTGATCATCTTCATTGACCTTAACCAGCGTCTGTGGTTCATCAGCCATAGAGTAGAGGTTAATATTATAAACACTATCGCCAAGGGATAGCATGTGCAATGAGGAGAGCAAAAGCCCAAGAATAAACCCTTCAGCTCTGTCAATTCGTACCTGAGTGTCTTCAGACAATTCATTGTTCACGTGTACAAACTGGTCAGCCACCTCAGTGAGACGTAGTCTGTGAGACGTAGCCCCTGGTCTGTGGCATGGAGTGCTACACTTAGATCCTAATAGCAGTGGCAAAGGTAAACGAGAGGAAAAACACACTCTGAGGACAGAAATAAGTCATTCAGCACTTTAGCTACAGTAGTCAGCGGTGTACCAGTTTGAGGGTAAAAGCACTTCATCTAACTTTGTGGGAATAGCAGCAAGCACAAAGCTAGGTGACTAAGACGATGTGATCAAAGCCCTAAGTGCCCAATTCAAAGTGCCCAATAGGAGCACAAAATTTAGAAGCTTCACTGAACGTTGTGGCCTACTCAGATCTTACTGCCTTAGGGCCCAAGGTTGTCAAAAGGTTATTATGGACAGGGAGTTAACTCTGAATTTTACCTCTGATGTGTATAATTTTCCCAATTAAAAAGTTCATACAGTCAGGCTTGCTAAAATTCATTCGAATTTGGTGTGAACTGTTGCATAGGTTAGGGGGATTTTGGAAACATACTTAATAGGAATTTGGGATTATTCTTGTTGTTTTCAGACAGACTGGTGAAAAAAC